>NC_079509.1:24814987-25116193 GCF_030052815.1 Hevea brasiliensis | reverse complement strand
CATGAAGTCAGTGCACATTGCTTTATGGGCATCATCTCGAAATCCCCAAGGAATAGAGATTTTGGATTGTGGAGGCGGGTTGTGGGCGTGGTTGCGGTGGAGGAGGTTTTGGTTGAGATGGTTGGGGAGTGGCTACCCTCGTTCTTGGGCGTTGGGTTAGAGGTGGAGTGGAGAAGGTGAGGATTCTTCTCTTTGCCTAGAAGAAGAGCCGATTCTTCTTGCGGATCTCTTCGCGGGAGCCATGGATGGGTTTTTGGGGAGGAGAGGAGTAGGATTTGGTGAATGGAGATGAGATTTGAGAGGTTTTAATAGGCTAGGAAGGGAGGAGATGAAGGGTTTTATGTTGATGAAGGGTTTTAATGCTACGGGTGCATTTAAAGAGTCATTAAGACTCTTCATTTCGCACGTTTCAGACCCAGTCGCGTGCGCTCTGAAATACATGGGTCATGTATCACTACAGGTCCCGGCATGAAGGGCGTGTAAATTTCTGCCGAAATTTTCAAAATCTATCATAGTACACGGCCCGTGTAAATGAGCTCACAGGACAGTGTAACTTTCTATGTCTTGAGTTTCTTTCTTTGGATATGTTACACGACCAGTGTAAATTACAAGGAGCCCCTTGTAAATTCTGTCTCTAAGTTATTACGCTAGAGGCATTACAGTCCGTGTAACTTGGACTATGGACCCGTGTAACTTTCATTTCTGAAGAGTTGAAATTGCATGAAATTTATAGACTTCCAAAAGTTACGGTGTGTGTAAAACTAGTACATGACCCATATAATTTTACGATTTTTCAAATCTATGGTAAATGAAAAATTCATCATCACAACACATGAAATGGATGTAAAGTTAAGTAATAGAGCTACTTCCCTGGTTTTAGCCAAATTCCCTTTTGTGGTTTTGACTTGGTGATTCCTTTCCTCTCTTAATCTCTACTCCCCTTTCCAAAAATTCCTACAAAGTGAAATGATAATAAGTATGAAACAAAATTAATCTGAAAAGAGAGAAAAAGAAAAGAAAAGTTTAGAAAAATTTTGGGTTGCCTCCCAAAAAAGCGCTTGTTTATAGTCTTTAGCTGGACTTTGATTGTTTATGGTCTGCCGGTAGGATGGTCGAGAGTGCAATTGACTCCCGTTTCTATGGGTTCTCCTTGAAAGTAAGGTTTCAGCCTCTGCCCATTGACCTTGAATGCACTTGAGGTTTCGCTCCATACCTCTACTGCTCCATGTGGGAAGACTTGGGTGATCTTGAAAGGTCCGAACCATCTTGATTTCAGCTTCCCCAGGAAGAGTTCTAATCTAGAGTTGAATAAGAGTACAAGATCTCTTTCTTTTATCTCTTTCCTTGCTATGCGCCTGTCATGCCATCTTTTGGTTTTATCCTTGAAAATTTTTGCATTTCGTATGCATACTGACTGATTTCTTTCAACTCATTCAGTTGTAAGAGCCTTTTCTCACTAGCAGCTTTTAAGTCGAAGTTTAAGATCTGAATTGCCTAGTAAGCTTTATGCTCAAGTTCAACAGAGAGATGACATGATTTTCCATAAACCAGTCGGAAGGGTGTTGTGTCAATTGGGGTTTTGTATGCAGTATGGTATGCCCACAGTGCATCATCCAACTTCATGCACTAGTTCTTCCTGGACATGTTTACAGTTTTCTCCAGAATCTACTTTAGTTCCCTATTTGAGATTTCTACTTGACCACTGGTTTGAGGATGATAAGGTGTGGCCACCTTGTGAGTCACTCCATACTTTTTTAGTAGTGTTTCAAATTATTGGTTGCAGAAGTGACTTCCTCCATCACTGATTATTGCTCGTGGTGTGCCAAGTCTTGTGAAAATGTTTTTCTTAAGGAACCTTGTGACCACTCTAGCATCATTGGTTGGTGTCGCAATTGCTTCTACCCATTTTAACACAAATCAACTCCAACCAGAATATGCTTGTTTCCACGGGAAGAGGGAAACGGGCCATGAAGTCTATTCCCCATACATCAAACCATTCTATCTCAAGTATACCATACAGTGACATTTTATTCCTCCTTGAACTGTTACCTATTCTTTGGCATTCATCATAACCTAGCATAAAGGATCTTACATCCTTAAACAAATGTGGCCAGTAAAATCCTACTTACAAAATTTTTGCTGTAATTTTTGAGGTGCTGAAATGTCCTCCATATAGTGATGAATGGCAGTGATGAATGACACTTTCCATATCTTCCTCTGGTATGCATCTTCTTATTAGCCCATCATTACATCTCTTGTATAGTAGAGGTTCCTCCCATAAGTAATATCTTACATCATGTAAGAATTTCTTCCTTTGCTGATAAGTCATGTTTGTAACACCCCTAAGTTCGGTAGTACGTACTACTGTTCCGGTGACCAGTGTTGTCCGGACAGCAAGGATGCCTAGAACTACACTTCGTTATGAGTGAGGAGACATAAAATAATGAAATACAAGAAAAGAAAATACAAGAAAAACAAAGGAAAAATAATAGCAAAGAAATGTAACCAAGTTAAGCGAGCCGAGAACCCTAGCGATGGGTGACCGCACTAGGAAGTCACGGCGTGGACCGTTGACTAGCTCTGATTGGGAACCACGGAAAATATTTTAGGACTTAAATAGACCCTTATGGAAGTATAAATATCATTAGAAATATCAAAGAAAAATTAAATAATTAGTACAAAGAAAAGTGAGAAATCGAAAAGCAGACAAAACAGATTGTTAGAAAAATCGGGAATGCAACCGAGCAGGGCATTATTGTCATTTGATATCCCGAATTGTCTTTTGACCTAAATTTCCATTAAAAATAAATAATGTTACACTTAGAAAATAAAATGAAGAATTAATTTGGTGGTACCTAATGTAAATAGCCAAAAGTGGAGTGAAAATTGTGTAAATAACACATTTAACATATAAAATGATTAAACTAAAGTGAGTGGACCACTAAGGACTAAAATAAGGATTATAAAATGTGTTAGTGGGCAGATTTCTCCACTAAACACTTCATCTTCAAGCTTGAGAATCATCCATGCCGTAAATGAAAAGCTCCCAAAAGCTCCATGGCCATTTTCTTTAAGCTTCATGCACTCCTTCAATTTACCTCCAATCACCTAGGTAGCTTCACTAAAAATTGTCCCCACATCACAAGGAAGAGCTTGATACCAAAATCAAGAAGTTTGGTGAAGGTTTAACAAGCTCCAACCATAGGTAAGTTTGTATTTTGAACTTTGCTTTGTTAAAGTTTGTATACTTGTTATGGGTGTTTGAATTGTGAAGAAAATTTTCAAGTTTGAGGAGTTCTTGATATATCAATTTTGGGCAGCCATGGAGTTGTATATTTGATGGTTTATTTTACATATGTTTGATGGGAATTCATGTTGAATAGGGTGAATTGATGTCCTAGTAGTTAATTCCACATGTAAATGGTGATTATGCACTTGGAATGGAAATTGATGAATTATGGACACTTTGGCATGGTGAAGCTTTTCGGCAGCCTTGAGGCTTCTTTGATAAATGTATGTGTTCATGAAGATATGGGCAGAATTGTGACATTGAGGATTGATGAGTGTGCATGTAAATTGGTTGTGTAAAGTATGTGTAAGAATTAGAAATGTCCATGTGTATGTATTGTTTTATTTGGACTTTATGAATTGGAGTTTTATTTGGTGCATTGAGGATGTTTGTAATCTGCCCAAAATAACTTTAAGGTAAGGTGGTATATGGTTTTGGTAATGTACCAAAACAGAATTGGTAAGGAAGTGGACATATAGTAAGGTAAATGTGTCATTGATGTATGTTTAAGCAAGGTAATTAAGGGCAGTATGCATTTTAGCCTATAACTTTAAATGTGTAACTTCAATTGGTATTAGACCAATTGGAGGTGAAACTAGGCACAAAATGTGCCAACTTTCATTAAGAAAGCATACCAAAATTCTGCTTGCAAGGTGACATGAAAAATGACCAATTCGGATTAAGTGCAAGTGAAACCTGAAAACTGACCATTTGGGCAGCAGTTAGTGTTTAGGCCATAACTCACTCAAAACAGGTCCAATTGACCTGAAATTTTAACCATGAATAGTTGAGATCCATACCTACAAGTCTTATGAAGACACCAAAGCCCAGAAATGACCATAAGCAAGTCAAACAGCTTGCATAAGTTCGGGTCCAAAAACTGGCCGAACCAAAGTTGACCAAAATTGACCTAAAATGACCTAATTTGATGCCATTTGACCAGCAATAGTAAAATGACCATAACTTGGTCTACATAACTCAGAATGACCTAAAATTTTGCCCGCGTTCCATAAGACATAGATCTACAAGTTTGTAGTTTTGACGAAACCGAAAACCAAGGGAACCAGGTCGTCAGCTAGGTCAAACTAGTGTCCCGGAATCTAGCAAATTGCAATAAAATGCACTAAACAAGAAAATGAAATTGGTAATGTGTACCAACTCTAAAACACTATCGAATGTGACATATTAGTGACACTAAAACCTAAATTACCTAGAACACATTGAGGGTCGGTATATTAGGTGATTAATCAAATAATATCTTTCAGTGAATTATTTGTCAAATATTATCTATAGAGACAGTTTAATTTATTACTGAAACACTTCAAATTGTGTTTCTCGATTAGCAAAGACTTCGAGAAAAAGGGAAGGAAAGACTGAGTCCAGACCAGGAGACAGTTATCAGAGGTTTGTGCACAACTAGTTTTTAATTGATTTTGTCCTGAATATTTCATATGATTAAATGACATATTTTTCTTATGTATTATATTTAACAAACATTGGATTTAATTCAATGATTATTGAAATTGTTATAGTATGTATGAATTTAGCTTTGTGAAATGGTATTTCCACAAGTATTAAGCATTATTATGGATTGAATAAATTATGTTTTGGAAAATTGTGATAGAACATGTTTTGAATTGTGATGGTAAATTTCATGGAAAAATGCAAATTTATGATTTGAATTGTGATGAGCATAAAAATTATTGGATATTGGAATTGACTTTGAATCGAATTATATTGTGATTTATGCTCACTAAAAGGATTGTGATATTATTTTATATCTCACTATAGATGCTTGACTAGGTTATTACAGTCTCTCTCATTTGTTGAGAAGACAATGGAGTTAGTTGTGTTTGGATTACCATGAGTGCGTGCAGAGCTTAGATTTTCCTCGATTTGAGGTTAGATCTAAGTTTATTTTATCGTTATGGCCCTTGCGGAAGATTTATTATTGTGATGATGCGTGCACGATGATTCGACCTCCCGACCATAGGGAGTTAGAATCACCAGAAGATGGCCCTTCGGATTAGTCTTGCATAGTTAGTGAGATAAAGAATGGCTTTTGAGATAAAGAATGATTTTTGAGATCTGACATGGTTTTGAGATACAACATGATTTTTGAGATCTGAGAATGTTTTGAGCAGTAAAGAATTATGATTTCAGTTATGATTTATGTATAATTGATTTTGTTGGAACTACCTTAAATGGTTAGTCATGATTTGATAAATTGAATGTCGTGATCAAAGTCATTTTATACAAATGATTTACATTATTGGAAATGAATATTTTGAGTTTTGGAATTTGATGAGTATTCAGATTTCCAAATTATTTACTGTAAATTTTGTCAATGTATATTGTACTATGTTTTAAATTATAGTTGTGCACCAGTTCACCACTCGTGATAGCTTTGTAGGCTGTCGCAGGTAAGAAGAGCATAGAGCAGTGAGTAAGTTTCTTTGAAGACACTTTCAGATCAGCTCCAGGTATATTATAGGTATACCCATGTATATAGGTATGATGTATGCATGTAATAATATGTATGTAAATTATTTGAGCAGTTGTAAATTAAAATTTGTACATTGAAGTTGTAAAGTAAATTATGAGTTATTTTGACTTGTAAAATTTGTATTATATTTCTTTTATCTCATCCTTGAAAATCTTTGAAAAATTGTTGTGGATTGAGTTGAGAAAAATATTGTGTTGAATTTTGTTGGAGTTGAGATTTGGAAAAATATTGAAGTGCTTTTCTGAGGTTTTACGAAGAAGCTGTTTTATCCAAAATACAGATGGCACTCTGCCAAAATTTTCTGAAATTCCAAATAATTCAAATGTGTTAGTTCTACCACTTGATTCAAAAGGTTTTTAACACTGTAAATAGTGCTCACCCTTTGTGAAAAAGTAAGAAAAGTTTTAAAATCCCTTGTAGTGTATTTAATGGGTTATCAGTAGACGGAGTTGGTAATTCATTAGGTGTACTACGGGATCATGTTGCATCTTACAGGGGAGTAAGGTGTGATAATGTTTGGAGGCAGTATCCTACATACAAGAAAATTGACAAAATCAGCGTACCATGGAGCCTTGGAGAATGCAAGTAATTGCTCATCAGGAAATGAATCATTAATTAGCAAATCTTCGAAGTCCTCCATGTACTCTAATTTTAGTATGGAAAGATGGTCAGCTACTACATTTTCGGATCCTTTTTTATCTTTTATTTCAAGTTCAAATTCTTGTAGGAGTAGGATCCATCGAATCAGCCTTGGTTTTGCTTCTTTCTTGTTCAAAGGTATCGGATTGCGGCATGATGCGTGAATATAATGACTTTCGACTCAATAAGGTAAGATCTAAACTTGTCCATTGCAAACACCACTACTAGGAATTCCTTCCTTATGGTGGCATAATTAATTTGCGCATCATCTAATGTCTTGCTAGCATAATAAATAGCATGGAGCTTTTTATCATTTCTTTGCGAAACCTTGCTCCAACTGCATAGTTACTCGCGTCGCACATCACCTCGAATGGTAGCTCCCAATTTGGTGGTTGCATTATTGGTGCTGATATCAGGGCTTCTTTGATCCTGTTAAAGGAAACAAGGCAATTTTCATCAAAATCAAAGGGAAAATCTTAACTTAACAAGTTAGTAAGTGACTTAGCTATTTTGAAAAAATCCTTGATAAATCTTCTGTAGAATCTGCATGTCCCAAAAGCCGCACTCTCTTGGTGATGTTGGTGGTGGCATGTTTTCAATGATCTCAATTTTGCCTTATCTATTTTAATTCCTCTTTCTGATATCAAATGTTCTAGAACTATGCCTTCCCTTACCATGAAGTGGCACTTTTCCCAATTTAGGACTAGGTTCGATTCTTCACATCTTTGCAATACCTTAGATAAATTAGCTAGGCAATCATCAAAAGTAGTTCCATAGATGAAAAAATCATCCATAAAAACTTCCATGATATCTTCAATATAATAAGAAAAGATATCCATCATGCATCTTTGAAAGGTTGCAGGGGCATTACAAAGGCCAAAAGGCATTCTCGTATATGCAAATGTTCCATAAGGGCAAGTGAATGTTGTCTTTTCTTGGTCTTAGGTTAATAGGAATTTGAAAGAATCCCAAATACCCATCTAGGTAACAGAAATAAGAGTGTTTCCCTAATCTTTCTAACATTTGGTCAATGAAAGGGAGAGGGAAATGGTCTTTTCTAATAGCACCGTTTAATTTACTATATTCTATGCACATTCGCCAACCAGCATTTGTTAGTAGTATGCCCTAGAGCATATAATTTAATATGTATCTTGTACATATTTTTATTAATAAAAGGCATTTCTACTTTTCTGTTTACATAATATATTTATGTGTAATAGAAAAGGTCCATTGATATTTTGTTAGAAATTTTATTCTTAAGTTGTTAAGAATATTAGTGACAGTATTTCTAGTACAAAGTATCATAAATATGTTCACAATCGAGGATACATCATAATAAGGACATGACTTATCCAGAAAGATTGTATTCATGTTTGTTACCAAGTTATTTATATGAGATATAAATAAGATGGAATGGTGAGTCTCATGCCATATAGCAAACATGATAGGCACTTATAAATGATAAGTAGGCCGAACCAGTGACACTTATGACAAGCACATGGAGTTTACTCTTGTCAATGTTTTGTCATAAATCATATCAGTGCATATAATCTTTAGACCTGAGATAGCACAGTTATCTTATATATAGGTAGTTTGAGTTTGATACTGCTTTCATACTTGTACTGTGTATGGGTATATGGGCATGTGTTGGCTCCTACTAGTTATATATGGAGGTAGGTGTTGGTCAAAATGGAATCTGTTCCTCTAAGTAAATAGAGATAAAATCCTATGTTCATTTAATTGTTCTTGATGTTTCAAGTTCCTGGCCAGGACAGATAGATTTAATCAGAAAAGAGTTTATGATGAGAAAATCTTTTTAATCAAGAACTGGAATTAAAAGAGAACATAATATTCATAGCAAATGGAGTTTGACATAAACCATGACTCCAGCTTGAGTTGGGATTTTGTAACAGAGAGATTCTAGTGCATGGTAACATATGATTATAGATTTATTTAAGGTAAACCTTATTACTAATTAGGTGTCCATGGCATGCTATGCTAGGTGTTAACCATGGTCTATGAGGTGCATAAAATGATTTAGAGAAATCATTTATGGTAAGAAAGAGTTCTGATGGTATTAAGAGTTGATATCATATCTCATTGCCAATTAGTGATGAGCCTAGTAAGTCACACACATGCACAAGTTATCACCTAATTAAATATGATTTAATTAATTAATTAAAGAGTTTAATTGATTAATTAAATAGGTTTGGTTTGCAATTAGATTGTAAAGTCCCTAGCATGACTTGAAACCAAATCTAGATTATTGGATGTATAGTATAAGTTAAATTTATATTTAAAGTGTTTAAATATGAATTTAATTAATGAGAAATTAATTAATAGAGATTAATTAATTAATTTATATTTGATATAAATTAATTAGAAGAAGAGAAATAATTATTTTGTGTTAAGAACTCAAAATTAAGACACAGGGGCATTATAGTCATTTTGCAGTGTGACACGTGACATCATGAGATGGTGACACGTGGCATCATGAGATGGTGACACGTGGCATTACACATTGTCGACACCATATTTTGGCCGATCCCCAAAATCAATAAAACTTTGGCTGACCCCGATCTAAGTCTCCTTTTGACATCTAATCACATTTCTGATCCCTCTTTGATAGACAGTCACATTTCCGATCTCTCCTCACAAAGAATTGAATCAATGCTAAGTCCTCACATTAGTCAAAGCCTTACCAGTCTATTAGATCGCTCACCGATCTCTCAAACCCATTGTCGAATCTCCTGACCAGTCAATTATATTAATGATCTCTGTTGGAAAACGAAATAAGCGACAATAGATCTCTTCTTACCGGTTTATTGCCGATCTCTCTTTCAAAAGTTTAAGAATGATTAAAGGTTCCATAGGTTTAATGATGACCAGATCCTAAGTGTTTAAGCGATTTTGACCAAGTCCGTTCACAGATCTCATGCTCATTGTGTTTTCCGATCTCTCACACTTAGGTTAATAATCATTTTGATTATTTCAACATACTCGGACAATCAAGTGTTTAATAATTTAGAAATTTTCCGATCATAACCATTCATCGAACAAAAAAGGGCATTCCACTTCATTTCATTTCAAAAATTTGTACAAGTTATTCAGCTGGAGGAACACCCCCAGCCTGATCTACACTTGGTCCGTCTTCTCGCTCACCCTCAGTCTCCTCCTCACTATCCTCACCCTCACCTCCGGTAGCCAGGTCGGCCATCCAAGCGAAGTCCTCCTGCAGGTAGCGCACGGGCTCGGCCAAGAGATCCTTGTGAGCATTCACATAAGCAGGCTATTCTGTCACCATCTCTTCATCTTTTGCCTTAAGCTCCTCGGAGGTGGCGACACGGCGACCGTTGGCGGGCGCTGGACTTCTCTAAGAGCATGATCCCTTCGGCCCGAACATGAGTGCATTCGGCGGCTTATCCTCATAGTACTTCATGCGCCCCTCAATTTGAGATATGTAATCTGAGCGGATGAGAGTTGGGATTGGAGGATGCCACTTCTTGACTCTTCTTCTCGACCTCCTTACCCGAGCGGTGAGCCTTTTCGGACTACGTCTTTGGTTCACGGGCACTCTACATTCAAACTCATGGATCGGGTCGAGGATGTCGTCAAGATTGTCGGAGCGATGCATCCCGATCCTCGAAGGCGGATGGAAGACCCCAAGACTTTGGCAAAATCGGGTTCTCGACGATCGGTTGTTCTCGGGAAGCAATCGGCACTTGGCGCCACGAGAAGGGGCCTCACGGAGGTCGAAGCGACCCCCTTACGTGCTTGGAGCAAGCTGGAGGAGGTGGAGCGGCTCTTCTCGTCGAGGAGGAGATCGGACGACTCTGCGATCGGCGGTCCCGAAGGTTGAGGCGGATCCTTGTATCTCCCAGTTCATGGCGGGTGTTTGAAGTAGTTCAACGCTTCATCTCTTTTACTTTAGGAAATCTCTCTTTCTTTCTTCCGCTTCTGGAACCTTCACCACCCACCATACTGCACAAAGAAGAGGTCGGTGAGATCGCTAAGGTCACGAGATCCGAGATGTAGAAAATACCAATGCCGAGTCGAGCGGAAGTTCGCGATCTTGGCGGTGATCATTGTATGGTCCAATGGTGCGGCTTGGCGATCCACGCATTTAAACAGAGAACTTCGAGTGGCGCTGATTCTTGATTCCATCACTATTAGGCTTTCCTCCTTGTTGAGGTATGCGCCGGAATCAAGGGCCCTGGTGCCACCAGCTACGGGGAAGTCCTCAAAGCGAGTTGGATTTTGCTCCTCGGAATGAAGAAGCGGTTCTTCCAATTCTTAAGGGAGGAGGCGGATCGGTAAAGAGCCCACAATGAGGCTTCTGAAAAAACCGGTGCTCATCGTCCTTTCGGCGAGTTAGCCTGTGCAGTTCGGCGAACACCTTAGCCGTAGGACTAATTCCCTTAGCTCGGCACAAGCCTCGGAAGGCTACTAAGATCCGCCACGAGTTAGGGTGAACGGGCATTTATTGCTAAGCGAGCAAGCGGGCCTTGGGAATCGAAGGAATTAATGCTTTGGCCAGGACGGTGATTAAGGGATCGGAATAATAGAGATCGGAAGATGGGAGATCAGCATGAGAGATCGAAATAGGAGCATGTCAAGAAGATAGAAAAGGGGGAGGGATCGCAAGGCAAAAATAATAAGACAAATCCCAAATAACCGTCGTCGAGAATCGGGTAGAGTAGTTAAAGCGTGGCGACGAGATCTCCTTTGCACGCCTAAGAATCGCCTTAATCTTTGGCAGTGGGGTATGTCATGGCGATCCTGTACATCCCAATCTCCATCATTGATCTCACTTGTAAGGCGAACCGGAGCCCTTGGATCAAGAGAGAAGGCGACAAGACGGTGTCTTTCGCTCTTAGCCCTCAGATCGCTCCGGACAAGAGGATTTGAGACCGTCAGATTGAAAGAAGAAAATGACGAAAATTCTGAAGAATAATCTCAGACTTTCATTTTGGTACTCTAAAATTCTCAAGCATCCGATCATGTCCTTCAAAATCCATACCCTAAATATCCCTCAACATAAATCCTCACCCTTCATGGGGAGCAACAGATACCTATAAATACACCTGAAAAGCTGTTCAAGGGGCGAAAAAATATATAGACAAGAGCGTAACTATAGTGGAATAACTCTGAAACATAATTCAGTTTGTTACTCTGTTATTTTTTTGGAGTTTTCGTATTAAAAAACTTTTGAAACTAGTTTTCTGAAGTGTTTTCTTGCAAAAGGGATTCTTTAATACTGAAATTTTTCATTTTGATTCGTTCATTATCTGTGGCACTCCCACTTCTGTCTTTGTTATCCTCTATTTCCATTCATATTTTCTAAGCTCAACTCCACTCAAGCTTGGTTATTTTGACCTGTTTACATTTTAACAAAGAATACTTCATTTCGAGGCAAACCATAGTCCTCCGGCTGCCAACCTGCAATCTTGCTACTTTTGCGATTACGTAGTTAGTTCAATAGCTCATCGTCCTTTCGGCGAGTTAGCTTTGCGATTCGGCGAACACCTTAGCCGTAGGGGTGATTCCTTTAGCTCGACACGAGGCCTCGGAAGGCTACTAAGATCCGCCAAGAGTTAGGGTGAACTTGAGCAATGCACACTCAGTGATATTTTAGGACCTCCTTGAAGAAGTCATCCAGAAGGAACTGAAGACCGGCCTTTAACTGTTCCTCGTATACCATAACCATGTCATTCTCTTCAAAGAAGTGATTGGCTCGGTGATCGCCGTGACATCGGATAAGTTTATGCGAATCGGGCCGAATATTGTACTCTGGTGAGCGATTGCAGTTAGATTCTTGCAAGATCGATGGCAGCTTGTCCATAGGAAGATTCTCCTCCACGAAGAAGGTGCATGCCTTGATGGTGCGATCCGCCCCGGTGAGCGGAGACCCTAGGAGGTTACGGTTGTGTGCTCGGCCCGACCACCTCTTCTTCATTAGACGACCACGAGGCCCGAATGGAAGGAGGGCTCGTCGCTCTCGACCTTCAGTAGCTCATTTTCAAAGGAAATAAAGAATTTAAACTAAAAAGAAGATCAAAGCCCTTACGGAGTCGATCGGTCGGAAGAACTTGAGAAAAGCGAGAGAACTTTGAAGTTGTGAGCAAGAGGCGAAAATGACATACGAGGAGCAAATGGCTAACCCTTCACCCCTATTTATACTCGTCCGAGCATTTAATGCTCACGAGGTTCCAGGCAGCGCATCGGTTAGCGGGACTCGCCAGCTGTTCTGACACGTCTCACGCATATTCCCAAGATCCCATAAAGAGATCGGTTAATTATAGAGTGGTAGATGCAGGTGTTTCGAATTACAGATCGGATAAGTGTCATTCAGGTAAAAAATCAGATCGGATAATCATATTAGAGCTCGAAAAATAATTAATAAGATGATAATTGACAAAATAAAATCTTTATTTCCAAAAGATCAGATTACATCATTTGGGCGATCTCAAGAGATCGGAATACATTTCCAAAAGTCAGATTACATAATTTGGGCGATCTAAAGATCGGAATACATTAGAGATCTGATTACATCAAAAGGCCGATCTCTAAAAGATCAGCGGAACATCCTATCTAAAGAGGCCTGTGTCAATAGTCAACATTGTGACTGATCCAAAGGGTGTCGCCGACCAGAGCTTAACCCGCTGTCGGAACACCCAATGTGGAGAAGAGCCGCTGTCGGAACACCCAATGTGGTGAGAAGCCGAATAAACTCGGAAGAGCAACCGCCAAGGGTCGGCGGAACATCAGCAATTTGATCGGCCAAAATCGGTTCGCCGATTATGCCGGTGGAAACGATCGGATCGACACAATCGAGATCCGCGATCCAGATCGGTTAATTGGTCCCGTTCTTTCACCATCATCAGACAAGGTTATGCGATCACCAGGATCGTAAATTTTCAGTCGAGGAACAAAGAAGTCTATCGGAAAGGGATCTAAAACCACAATCATGGCCGGAACGATCGCCGGAGCAGCTAGAACTGGAAGTAAGAAGGAAGAGAGGAAAATCGGATGAAGGAAAGTCCCTTTCGTCAGGGGTATATATAGGGGAAAACGGGCATTTATTGCTAAGCAGAAAACGAAGCGGACGCTTAGGGAATCGAGAGGAATTAATGCTTTGACCGGACCAGGGCTGATTAAGAGATCGGAATAATAGAGATCGGAAGATGGGAGATCAGCATGAGAGATCGAAATAGGAGCGTGTCAAGAAGATCGAAAAGGGGGAGGGATCGGAAGGCAAAAAGAATAAGACAAATCCCAAATAACCGTCGTCAGAATTAAAGCCGAGGTAGTTAAAGCGTGGCAGACGAGATCTCCACTGCACGCCTAAGAATCGCCACTTAATCTTGACAGTGCGAGGTATGTCATGACAGTCCTATACATCCCAATCTCCACCGTTGATCTCACTTGTAAGGACAAACCCGGAGCCCTTGGATCAAGAGAGAAGACGACAAGACCAGTGTCTTTCGCTCTTAGCCCTCAGATCGCTCCGGACAAGAGGATTTGAGACCGTCAGATTGAAAGAAGAAAAGGACGAATATTCTGAAGAATAATCTCAGCCGTTCATTTTGGTTCTCTTTAATTCTCAAGCATCCGATCATGTCCTTCAAAGTCCAGACCCTCCATCTCCCTCGAAATAAATCCACGACCCTTCATGGGAGCACAGATTCCTATAAATACACACGAAAAGCTGTTCAAGGGACGAAAAAAATATATAGACAAGAGGCGTAACTATAGTGGAATAACTCTGAAACTTAATTGATTTGTTACTCTGCTATTTTTGGAGTTTCAGTAGAAAAACTTTTGAAACTAGTTTTATGAAGTGTTTTCTTGCAAAGGATTCTTGAATCTTGAAATTTTCATTTTGATTCGTTCATTATCCTGTGGCACTCCCACTTTCTGTCTTTGTTATCCTCTATTTCCATTCATATTGTCTAAGCTCAACTCCACTCAAGCTTGGTTATTTTGACCTGTTTACATTTTAACAAAGAATACTTCATTTCGAGGCAAACCATAGTCCTCCAGCTGCCAACCTACAATCTTGCTACTTTTTGCGATTCTGTAGTTAGTTCAATAGACTCGACTCCCTACAGGTCAGTGTTAATATCACCATTTTATTAAGTCTACTTCTCGTTTCACGTATTTCCTTTTGTCCTCTTTCTTATGCCTGTTGTTTTCTTTAAGTTCATGTTACGCTAAAAAAATACAAAGGAAAGATATGCTCTAGTTTACTCCCGTGCTGGCTAACCCACACTTTTGTTAATCTTTATTATTTACGAGCATAAGTCATCTAGTCCCGAGTTACGTAGAAGTAGCTAGGCAAAATGTAGGTAACTGTGTTTAAAGTGACTCTTTTAAAAAAAGAGGGTCTAAATAACACGTCAGGGAAATAGCAAAATTGAATCACTAGGCTGACATGGAAGGCGATCCGGCATAATGCCATAAGGCAGAATAAAAAATCAAAACTCAGATAAGTAAAAGTGCAGGATAGGATCTTGGTAAAGTGACCTTAGGGGAGGTCAGCAAAATTCAGTTCGGTGTCCCTTATTTAGTCTCAAAGTACCAACGAGTTAAAAGAAGTCTAATTCAGACCTTTGGCACCTTTAAATACTAGAACTCTTAAACTTAGACTCCTATGATATATGGCTGTGTCCAAATTTCGAAGAGGTCGGAAGAGAGTCTTTATCCGTTCCTCAAACAAAATTTTTAACAAATAATTTAAAAGAGATCGGAGGAGAGTTCTTATCCGGTTCTCAATCTAAAATTTAAAATAAATACTTAATAGAGATTGGAGGAGAGTTCTTATCCGGTCTCAACTCAAAATTTTAATAAATATTAAATAGAGATCGGAGGAGAGTTCTTATCCGGTCTCAACTCAAAATTTTAATAAATATTAAATAGAGATCGGAGGAGAGTTTTTATCCGGTCTCAACTCAAAATTTTAAATAGAGATCGGAGGAGAGTTCTTATCCGGTTTCAACTCAGAATTTTAACAAATATTAAAGAGTTCGGAGAAGAGTTCTTATTCGATTCTTAAATTAAATTTTAATAAAATATTCCTTTCAAATAAAATTAACATACAACAGTAACTCACTAAGGTTGTCTCATTTACTTATGTATCTGGGTGATCCAAATTTAGTGAAAAATCAAATGTTCCTTTAGTCAAAAGGATTAACATGTCCATTCAAGCCCTCCTAACTAATGCAAAATTAAATCTACTTACCCTTATTAAGGGACGAAGTGGGGTGCCTAACACCTTCCCCACCCGTTTACGGACCCCGAACCTAGAATCTCTGCCAAGAAGTGGTTTCATCTCAATTTATCTTCATAAACGGTTTTCTTTAATTTCCCTCAAAATTAAAGTGGCGACTCCTCACTCTTTCCCACTTCGGTGAGGGTTCGTTCAGGCGACCGCAAAACACCTTGCGACAGCTTGGCGACTCCACTGGGGATATTCATATCCGAATTTAACCCCGGTCTAGAGGTCTAAAAAGTAGATTTAATTTTCCAATCAAATTATAGTTAGGTGGGCTCACCCGGCGATAGTTTACGTGATAATTTTTGTTTATTCCTACTTACTGTTCCGCTTGTTTTGCTTATTTTGCTTGTTTTATCCTCCTATAGTGCTCTTCGTTTCGAAAAAAAAAGGAAAAAGGAAAAAATGGAAAGAATAAAATCCCCCTAAATTGGGAAGAGATAAAGGTGTCCCTTCACACACTGAACACTCACACGATGTCCTCACACACTTTGGTCCTATACGCGGGCTTTCTTACCCTTTTAGGAAAGTAGGAGGGGGTCATGTAGCGGTACCCGTGGGTTTTACCCCGTTAGTATCCGTGAAGGCTTCTGCTCAGATTGAAACTCGTTCTATCCACTGTGACACTCGTGGAATTTTCCCGATAATATCATGGTTATAGAACGGGGCTCTCTTTATTCTGATGGGGTAATTTGGGAACTGTGGCTTTTAGAAAATTAGACCTTGAGCTAAACTATCACAATAGTGAAAGCGTAGTAAGCTACCTTATAAGATAGAACTATCCAATTAGGTAGCACTCATCAGTATCGAGGAATCTCCTATGTTAGGACAAAGGGACATACTTACTCTTACCTATTACATTTATTTTACTTTGTTTTTATTTTTAAGGGTAATCTTGAATCATATTGTTAAGAAAACCTGCACATTTTCCTACTTTGATAAATGTGTAGGCACCACTCTGCCAACAATATAATACAAGATTACCTGAATTTATCCTGCTAACGAGTTTTTCCGCAGGCATCACCAAACCAACAGTCTGTAAAAAGGATAGGCATCATCTTTATCATGGCATCCTCGAGTCAGTCGGCAGAAGAAGTTTAGAATGCTAAACTTTGGTCCAAATCAACTCATACTCCAGTACCCTCGCAAAATAATGTTTCCAAGGCACATGCTAGCTTACTACCCTCATGGGATCTGAATAAAATTGAGGTCAGAATGAAACGACCTCGAAGTGCATCTAATGGATGGAGGTCGCTTCCCGATCAGGTCAAGGCACGATTTGAAAGGAAATACGAGAAAATTGCAACCCTAATGCGAGTCAAGGTCCAAATCCCCGCATTAAAGGCCATGATGTCAGTTTGGAATCCTAAGTACGGGGTATTCTCTTTCAATGACATTGATATAGTTCCCACTATGGAAGAATATCAGGCATTACTAGAGATTCCTTACTCAACACAGAATCGGATCTACCTACACCTTGAGCATAGGCAGACCTGGAAATGATTAACACATTTGTTGGGTATTCCTTCGGAGGAGGCAAAGTCAAAAAAAACGGTCAAAGGGAACACGCATGGATGGTATTGGACCTACCTCGAGAAGCGGTTAGATCAATACCTCCAAGAAACAGATGGGATCAAGCTTGATGCACTCGCATTGGGAATCTATGGCACGATTTAGTTCCGGGACCATTAGGAATCATAACGCAACACGGTGGAAGTATTAGGCGATAGAAAGGCGGGAGGTCAATCCGATCTGGCAATTCTTGCGGAGACCTTATTAACCCTTACCTCTGCGGACAACGGGGTAAAGGGTCCATCAAGTGTTGTTCTCAATTGTTATATCTACGGATTATCGGTCACATATGCCTGTGGAGACAAAGGGATTGACTTGGTACCTTGACCACCTCCCATCGAGAAGATGACCGGTTAATAATCGATCCAGAAGAATGAGCGAAGTGGCGGGAGCGATTTTGAGTTTCAATAGCCATGATTATTGTTGGAGGAAGGCGTGGCGTTAGGGCAATCCGTTTTGATCAACACGGGAGGAAATCGATCGGTGTCCTAATCGAGTAACCGGATACACAAGTTACACTCCGGCATTGGTAATGAGGCAGTTTGGCTCAACACAGTCCAGAATCGACATTGAAGAATATCACCAAGGTCATTTCTACCATGAGCTCAAGGAAGAGGAAGGGTTGAAAATGGCTCGCAGATCCTGGGAAAACATCTCTCTGATGGAAAGGTCGCCTAAAGGTCCAAGTGCCACACGCGATTATCTTGAATGGAGGGCTGGCAGGGACTGAGAACACTCAACTGTAGAATTCGAAGACAGCGACCCTCGCCAGAACGTCCTATTAGAAGAAGCTAATAGCCATTTGATAAACTCACTACAAAAGGCAAACACCGAAAACTCGCAATTGCAAGAACAAATAAAACAGTTGGAGGACAAACAGCAGATTCTCAAGAGGAAAGTAAGAAGGCTCAGGGAAGAGGCAAGGGCCGAAAAGATGGGTTTTGAAGAGCAAGAGATACGGTGGGAAAAGGAAAAAAAACTCTCTCCACGCTGTAATGAAAGAAGTAGAAGCACAGAATAATAAGCTTCAGGAAAAAATGAAATACCAAGAGATACTTATTGAAGAGTATAAACAGGAAAACAAAAAGAAGAAGCTCGAATTAAAAGAACAGGCACTACTCATCAACGATATCTTGAAAGAATGTGCTAAGGAAAAGAAGGAGAAAGAAAGACAAGCTGCTCTCTATCAAGAACTGAAAGAGAATGTTGACCAGCTGGAGAGAACGATAGCGCAGGGAAAGCAAGAACTCCTACCTGAATCCGAGTATGCTCTAAAAGCATTCAACCCTGCCAAACAAGAAGAAAGGTTATATGAGTATCTCAGAAAATGTCATCTCATTATAAAAAACCTCCCAGAGCCTAGGCCGATGTAAAGAATACGGTGTACAAATTATTCAGTTAATGAAATGATTTTTGGACCATTATTTAGCAAATTTGTGAATGAATAATATGACTCCCATAGGAACTCCCTCGCTAGGGTTATATGAAAAATTGAATGCGCTATATGGACAGGTATCATAAACGCGCATTCAATCTAGTCATTCACAGTCAGACTATCGAACGATGCCATGATAAAGTTGATGCAATTATCCTTTCGCAGATTTCATTCTGGCTCCCAAATGCCACTGTATCCTTCGTCCAGACCAGGACTTTTAGTTTCTTTACAAAATTCAAAATTCATTAAAAATCCTTTTTTCGACTTCTTACAGGAAATCAACATTGCTTCAAACAAGGCAAGTCTGACCAAACACACGGTTCAACCCAAGCGAGTGTACTTAACAAGATCTCGAATAAAGAAGATAATGGAAGATCAGGAACAAGTACAGAACCTACAAGGGCAGGTTTCCGAATTGAAAGATCAGGTCTCAGAACTTATGAGACTAATGAGGGAAATGTCCCAGAATAAACCCACAGCAGAGCCTAGCCTATCGCTACCTCCTCCACCACCTCCAACAAATGATCCACACTAAGCTTCAACTTCTTTTACCTTCCATTCACCAATTCCGGACCCGACAATCACTGTCAATCCGACTGCCATGAATAATGACTTACCTTACTCTCATTACCCAACCGTTTCAAACACCGACCCATACCCTTCCATTCTAATCCCTCCAGTTCACTCCACCCCTCATCTCCCAACTGGAGGAGCATTTCATGCAATGGGAGGAGAAAATAAGACGAGAGAAAACGAGAAACTATCTGCTCTAAAAGAGAGATTGAGAGCGATAGAGGGGCTGAATATGTATGGCTCAGTTGATGTGGCATCACTTAGGTTGGTTCCCGATGTGGTGGTGCCACCCAAGTTCAAGGTCCCTGATTTCGACAAGTACACTAGGAATTCAGACCCTCGTATTCACTTGGCCACCTATATCGCCAAGATGTCTGCTCTGACAGAGGACGATAGACTGCTGGTTCACTTCTTTCATGAGAGCCTCTCCGGGGCAGCTTTGAGGTGGTGTATTCAGTTGGACAGGAGCAAACTGCATTCCTGGAAGGATTTAGCTAATGCCTTCTTAAAGCAGTACAAATTTAACTGCTATGTGGCCCCCACAAGGAGGGATCTTCAAAACCTGGTGCAGAGGGATAGGGAAAGCTTCAAGGAGTATGCCCAGAGATGGAGAGAAAAGCGGCGAGTATACCCTCGGTGGTGACAATGAGCTGTGCTCTCTGTTCATTGAGACGTTGAAAGCCCCCTATTTCAATTTGATGATTGGGAACACTTCCAACAGCTTCTTTGACATCATACAGGCCGGTGAAAGAATAGAGGCCAATCTAAGAATGGGACGGTTGCAGGAGTTGGCTGAGAACCCTGCGAAAAAGATTGCCTGCTTTGGCAAGAAGAAGGAGGGTGATGTGCATTCTGTCACCCGTCAAAACAATTATTCCCCATTCCCTCAAAACAATTATCGGCCATATCCTCCCCCTCATGGCCAAACAGTCGCAAACATTCCACCTCCTTTCCCTAATTATCCACACCCGCGCCCACAATATCCCCCACCTACAAATTACCAACCGAGACCACCTCCTCCTCCTGCTCAACCAAGACCACCACAAAACAACCCAAGACCCCCAAGAAACCCTGATCCACCTCTTCCCCTCCCACTCAGTGAAATATACCGATACCTTGTCGGTATCAACCAAATTGTACCAGTCCCCCTAGACCAAATTCAGCCTCCATATCCTAGGTGGTATGATGCCACTGCCCATTGTGAGTATCATGTGGGGGCACAAGGGTATTCAACTGACAACTGCGGTGCACTCAGGGGGAGAGTGCACGCTTTAATCTGAAACGGGTGGCTGAAAATTGAGGGAAATAGTTCCCTCCCTAATGTTACCTCAAACCCATTGCCCAACCATAATACAGGCAATGGTGTGAACATGATAGAATTTGGGGATGAAAGGAAAGAGTCCCCTGAAGAACCATCCATGGATTCCCTGTATGAGGCTCTGGTCTCTCCAATAGCTGAGGGGCAAGAACTGGACAACTGGACAGCAGAGGACATCCCTGTACTCAATTTCGAGTAAAGTACCTTTGGTTATCTACACTTGATCATTTTGTCCATGGTGACAAGTGTAATACTGTAAATGGACCTTTTTCTTATGGCATAAATATTAATGAATTAATAGCGCATTTTAAATCCAATTCTTACCTTTTAAATTTCATCCTTATAATATGTTCCATTTTTATTCATTCAGGACCATTCATCAATTAACACCTAATAATCCAATAGACTCAGAAATTCCTCTGGTTAATTTTGAAATCCCCATAACTGCCATTACTTCAAGTGATTCTGAGGAAGACCTTACAGAAGAAAGCAATGAAAAGGATGAACCCTCCCTAGTGCCTTGTGGAGACGAAACGCACACCATAAATTTAGGCACAGAAGAAGTAAAAAGGGAACTTAAGGTAGTGGAGAGTGAAGAATTGGGAGATATGATCAGTCTGCTTAAAGAATTCCTCGACGTATTTTCCTGGAGCTATGATGATATGGTGGGTTTGGACCCTCAGATAGTGACACACAAAATTGCCCTAATTCCGGGGACAGTCCCGGTAAAGCAGAAGTTAAGGAGAATGAATCCCGACACACTGCTCAAAGTTCGGGATGAAGTCAAGAAACTTGATATGTGGGGTTCTGGAAGTGGTCAAATATCCCCAATGGCTGGCTAACGTCGTCCCGGTAATGAAGAAGGACGGGAGAGTCAGGGTGTGCGTTGACTACAGGGATCTTAATAAAGCAAGTCTAAAAGATGATTTCCCTCTCCCCCACATTAATGTGTTAGTAGACAATGCTGCGGGATTGGGCAGGTGCTCATGCATTGATGGGGCATCTGGGTACAATCAAATCCCAATGGATGAGGAGGACAAAGAAAAAACTGCTTTTATCACTCAATGGGGAGTATTTTGCTATCGGGTCATGCCCTTCGAGCTGAAGAATGCTGGTGCCACCTATCAGCGCGCTATGGTCACATTATTCCACGATATGATGCATAAAGAGGTGGAAGTGTATGTGGATGATATGATCATTAAATCCAGGGGAAAGGAGAGCCACGTACGGGTGATGAGGAGGGTATTCGAGAGACTCAGAAAATATCAGCTGAAACTGAACCCTGCCAAATGCATATTCGGAGCTAGATCTGGGAAATTGTTGGGATTCATAGTAAGTGAGAAGGGAATAAAAGTAGACCCAGACAAGGTTCGAGCCATTCAAGAAATGCCATCCCCAAAAATAGAAAGGGATGTGCGCAGTTTCTTGGGAAAATTGAACTACATATCAAGATTTATTTCCAATCTCACCGCTAAAGCCGAGCCTATTTTTAAACTACTCCGAAAGAACAACACCACCCGATGGGATTCAGTTTGTCAAGAGGCTTTTGAGACAATCAAGAGGTATCTATCAAACCCACCAGTGTTGGTTCCACCCATGGCGGGGAGACCTTTGATCCTGTATATGGCAGTCCAACAGAAATTGATGGGATGTGTTTTGGGACAACATGACGATACTGGCCGAAAGGAAAGGGCTATTTAATACCTGAGCAAAAAGTTCAATGATTGTGAGTCAAGATACTCTTTCTTAGAAAAGACTTGCTGCGCATTAGCCTGGACAGCGAATCGCCTCAAGCACTACATGCTGAATCACAAAACATGGCTCATCTCCAGGATGGATCCTATCAAATATGTATTCGAAAGCCCATTCGTGCCAGGTAGGATAGCCAAGTGGCAGGTCATACTCTCCCAATATGACATAGTCTATATGACCCGGAAGGCAGTGAAAGGTAGCGTGATCGCTGACCTCCTAGCAGAAAATCCTATCCAGGATTATGAAGCTCTGGATTTTGAGTTCCCTGATGAGCATATTAATGAAGTAGACTGCGAAGAAGAGGGGCCAGACGATGTATGGGAAATGTATTTCGACGGAGCTGTCAATTTGTCCGGTAATGGAATTGGAGCTGTATTGATATCCCCAGATGGAAAGCACTTCTCGATAGCCATTAAGTTGAGATTTGACTGCACCAACAACGTCGTAGAATATGAAGCTTGTGTGAGAGGTCTACAGGCTGCAATCAAAATGAAAATCAGGAAGTTGGAGGTATATGGAGACTCAGCCCTGATTATATACCAAGTCAAGGGAGAATGGCAAACCAAGGATCCCAAGCTAATCCCATATCAGAAGTACTTACTGGAGCTGATTAAGAAATTCGAAGAGATCTCTTTCACTCACCTTAGTAGAGACAAGAATCAATTTGCTGATGCTTTAGCTACTCTAGCCGTTATGGCTCAAATCAAAGAAGGGCAGATGGCTCAGATATTGAAGATTAAGGCAAGGAATGAGCCAGCTTATTGCTTCATGATTGAGAAAGAACCCGATGGTAAACCTTGGTATCATGACATCCTGGTCTACTGCAGAACCAGAGAATTCCCCTCAGGGGCAAACCGAAACGAAAAGAGGATGCTTCGGAGATTAGCATTGGGATACTTCCCCAGTGGTGAAACCCTATATAAGAGAGGGTCCAACGGTGAACTGTTGAGATGTGTGGATGCAAAAGAGGCGAAGAAAATCCTTTTTGAGACTCATGAGGGAAATTGTGCAACCCATGCCAATGGGCACATGATGGCTAAGCAAATCATGCGACGGGGATATTTTTGGACTACAATGGAAAAGGATTGCATCGAGTATTTCCGAAAATGCCATAAGTGTCAAATCTATGCAGATCCGATAAATGTGCCACCTCACAAATTGTTCAACCTCGCCTCGCCATGGCCTTTCGCAATGTGGGGCATCTATGTGATTGGTCCCATCAACCCTAAGGCTTCCAATGGGCACAGATTTATCCTAGTAGCAATCGACTATTTTTCTAAGTGGGTCGAAGCCACGTCATACGCCCATATCACGCAGAACACGTTTCTCAAATTCCTCAGAAACAATATCATCTGCCGGCATGGCCTCCCTAATGAAATAAATCGCGATAACGCTAAGAATCTGAATGGTCCAAGGATTGAAATTGTGTGATCAATACAAAATCCGACACCTCAATTCCTCCCCATACCGTCCCGGATGAATGGAGCGGTGGAAGGCGCAAACAAAACCTCAAGAGGATAATCAGGAAAATGACGGTCACGTATAGGGATTGGCATGATATGCTTCCTTACGCTCTCCACGCATACTGGGACTTGTAAGAACCTCAACCGGGGCAACTCCATACTCACTGGTTTTCGGGATGGAAGCGGTATCACCTATTGAAGTTGAAATTCCTTCCCTAAGGATTCTGAAGGAATCAGGGATTGATGAGTCAGAATGGATCTAGTCAAGGTTGGATCAGTTAAACTTGCTAGATGAGAAAAGGTTAGCGCAGGTATGTCATGGCGATTATACGGATGAGGATGGCTAGAGCATTTGATAAAAGCGTTCGCCCACGCGAATTCCAACCGGGGACCTAGTTACGAAGAAAGTCTGCGAATCAAAACGATCCCCGGGGCAAATGGTCACCAACCTACGAGGGACCTTATGTGGTTAAAAAGGCATTTTCTGGAGGAGCCTTGATCTTGACCCACATGGACGGTGAAGAGTTTCTGAGACCTGTGAATGCTAACACCGTCAAGAAATAATATACCTAAAAAAAAAAAAAGAGAAAAAAAAGAAAAAAAAAAGAAAAAAAAGGGGGGTAGGAGCGAAAACTCGAAAGGGCGCTCCTAGCAAAATGTGTGAAAGAAGGCGAAAACCCCGAAGGGGCACTTTCTGTAAAATGAGTGAAGGATGAAAACCCGAAAGGGCGTCCTGAAAAAGCGTGAAAAAAAAAACCTAGGGGTGAAAACCCGAAAGGGCATCCCGAGAACAAAAAGGGAGAAATAAGGAATGGGGGGCATGAAACCAGGATGAAGAGGAAACTGTCACGGCATGAGGTTTCAGAGAACTTGAAATAATAGCAGTTAAGGGATTTCAAAATCAGCCACAGGGAATATGTGAGAGCTATCCTTGTACCCTTCTTCTTTGAAACTTCTTCTTTGTTAAAACCGTAATAAAATCACACTTCATTCCCCATGTTTCTATCTTTCCCTTATATTTATCTTTCTGCAATCTCGTTTTTTAATGCGCTATTTAAATCAGTTAAAATTTTTTGCCATAAGATTAAGATTTGACAATTGATAACCTCACGTACTTTACTATGAGATTTGCAGGGAATGACCTAAAAAAAAAAAAAAACTAGAGGTGAAAACCCGGAAGGGCACTTCTAGTCATACAGACGAAGGGGAAGTAAAAACCATGCAAAGCGCTTTTCGGGAGAAAGAAAAAAGCGAGAAAGGGCATTTGAAGAAATGGGGTCATAGGTTTATTCCTGCAACTCGTACACCATTCATAATTGGTCTTCGGGATTATTTTAAGTACAATTCATTGGGAAGAAGCGCTCGTGTCGGATTAGGCTTGCTTTGTAAGTGCAATTTAAATTTCCTGTTATCAACCTCTGGTTCCTTGATCTAAGTTGATTTTAATTTCCAGCAATTTAAATTTCCTGTTATCAACCTCTGGTTCCTTGATCTAAGTTGATTTTAATTTCCAGCAATTTACATTTCCTGTTATCAACCTCTGGTTCCTTGATCTAAGTTGATTTTAATTTCCTGCAATTTAAATTTCCTGTTATCAACCTCTGGTTCCTTGATCTAAGTTGATTTTAATTTCCTGCAATTTAAATTTCTTGTTATCAACCTCTGGTTCTTTGATCTAAGTTGATTTTAATTTCCTGCAATTTAAATTTCCTGTTATCAACCTCTGGTTCCTTAATCTAAGTTGATTTTAATTTCCTGCAATTTAAATTTCCTGTTATCAACCTCTGGTTCCTTGATCTAAGTTGATTTTAATTTCTTGCAATTTACATTTCCTGTTATCAACCTCTGGTTCCTTGATCTAAGTTGATTTTAATTTCCAGCAATTTACATTTCCTTTTATCAACCTCTGGTTCCTTGATCTAAGTTGATTTTAATTTCCTGCAATTTACATTTCCTGTTATCAACCTCTGGTTCCTTGATCTAAGTTGATTTTAATTTCCTGCAATTTAAATTTACTGTTATCAACCTCTGTTTCCTTGATCTAAGTTGATTTTAATTTCCTGCAATTTACATTTCCTGTTATCAACCTCTGGTTCCTTGATCTAAGTTGATTTTAATTTCCTGCAATTTACATTTCCTGTTATCAACCTCTAGTTCCTTGATCTAAGTTGATTTTAATTTCCAGCAATTTACATTTCCTGTTATCAACCTCTGGTTCCTTGATCTAAGTTGATTTTAATTTCCAGCAATTTACATTTCCTGTTATCAACCTCTGGTTCCTTGATCTAAGTTGATTTTAATTTCCAGCAATTTACATTTCCTGTTATCAACCTCTGGTTCCTTGATCTAAGTTGATTTTAATTTCTCGCAATTTAAATTTCCTGTTATCAACCTCTGGTTCCTTGATCTAAGTTGATTTTAATTTACAGCAATTTAAATTTCATGTTATCAACATCTGGTTACTTGATCTAAGTTGATTTTAATTTCATGCATTTACATTTCCTGTTATCAACCTCTGGTTCCTTGATCTAAGTTGATTTTAATTTCCTGCAATTTAAATTTCCTGTTATCAACCTCTGGTTCCTTGATCTAAGTTGATTTTAATTTCCTGCAATTTACATTTCCTGTTATCAACCTCTGGTTCCTTGATCTAAGTTGATTTTAATTTCCTGCAATTTACATTTCTTGTTATCAACCTCTGGTTCCTTGATCTAAGTTGATTTTAATTTCCAGCAATTTACATTTCCTGTTATCAACCTCTGGTTCCTTGATCTAAGTTGATTTTAATTTCCTGCAATTTACATTTCCTGTTATCAACCTCTGGTTCCTTGATCTAAGTTGATTTTAATTTCCTGCAATTTAAATTTCCTGTTATCAACCTCTGGTTCCTTGATCCAAATTGATTTTAGTTCAACTTCTGTTGCCAATTTTTAGGTCACCAACTTAAGTGTGCTTTAGCTCCCTAACTTCGAACACCTAATCGTCCAAAATATGAGTCTGAATCTTTACATAATTCCTACACGGGAAATTTTCCCTTTAATAGAAATTATGTAAAGAGGGGCAGCTGTCGACACCATATTTTGGCCGATCCCCAAAATCAATAAAACTTTGAAACTGACCCCCAGTACTAAGTCTCCTTTTGACAGCTAATCACATTTCTGATCCCTCTTTGATAGACAGTCACATTTCCGATCTCTCCTCACAAAGAATTGAATCAATGCTAAGTCCTCACATCAGTCAAAGCCTTACCAGTCTATTAGATCGCTCACCGATCTCTCAAACCCATTGTCGAATCTCCGGACCAGTCAAGTATATTCCTGATCTCTGTTGGCAAACGAAATAAACTGACAATAGATCTCTTCTTACCAGTTTTATTGCTGATCTCTCTTTCAAAAGTTTAAGAATGATTAAAGGTTCCATACCGGTTTAATGATGACCCAGATCCTAAGTGTTTAAGCAAATTTTGACCAAGTCCCGTTTACCGATCTCATGCTCATTGTGTTTTCCGATCTCTCACACTTAGATTAATAATCATTTTCAGTTATTTCAACATACTCAGACAATCAAGTGTTTAATAATTTAGAAATTTTCCGATCATAACCATTCATCGAACAAAAAAGGGCATTCCACTTCATTTCATTTCAAAAATTTGTACAAGTTATTCAGCTGGAGGAACACCCCCAGCCTGATCTACACTTGGTCTGTCTTCTCGCTCACCCTCAGTCTCCTCCTCACTATCCTCACCCTCACCTCCGGGAGCCAGGTCGGCCATCCAAGAGAAGTCCTCCTCTGGGTAACGCTTCTGGAGCTCGGCCAAGAGATCCTTGTGAGCATTCACATAAGCACCGGCTACTCCTGTCACCATCTCTTCATCTTTTGCCTTAAGCTCCTCAGCAAGGTGAGCGACCTGAGCAGCTTCGTTGGCCCGGAGCGCCTGGACTTCTCTAAGAGCATGATCCCTTTCAGCCAGAACATGAGTCTGCATTGGCGGCTTATCCTCATAGTACTTCATCGCCCCTCAATTTGAGATATGTAATCTGAGCGGATGAGAGTTGGGATCGGAGGATGCCACTTCTTGACTCTTCTTCTCGACCTCCTTACCCGAGCGGTGAGCCTTTTCGGACTACGTCTTTGGTTCACGGGCACTCTACATTCAAACTCATGGATCGGGTCAGGATGTCGTCAAGATTATCCGGAGACAGTCTGTCCCGATCCTCCCGAAGGCAGATGGAAGACCCCAAGACTTTGGCAAAATCGGGGTTCTCCCGAACAGTCCGGTTGTTCTCCAAGGAAGCAATCAGCACTTGAGCGCCACGAGAAGGGGGCCTCGCAGGAGGTCGAGAACGACCCCTTTCTGTGCTTGGAGCAACTGGAGGAGGTGGAGGCGGCTCTTCTCGTCGAGGAGGAGATCGGACAGCTTCTGCGATCGGCGGTCTCGAAGGTCGAGGCGGATCCCCTTGTATCTCCCCAGTTTCATGGCCGGGTTTTTGAAGTAGTGCCGAACGCTTCATCTCTTTTACTTTCCGGGAAATCTCTCTTTCTTTCTTCCGCTTCCTGGAACCTTCACCACCCGCCATACCTGCACAAAGAAGAGGTCAGTGAGATCGCTAAGGTCCTGAGATCTGAGATGTAGAAAATACCAATACCGAGGTCAAAGAGCGAAAGTTCGCGATCTTGGCCGGTGATCAGCTGTATGGTCCAATGGTGCAGCTCGGCAGTCACCGCATCTAAACAGGAGAACTTCTGAGTGGTCGCCTGATTCTTCAGTTCCATCACTATTAGGCTTTCCTCCTTGTTCAGGGTAATACGCTTCGGAATCAAGGGCCCCTGGTGCCACCAGCTACGGGGGAAGTCCTCAAAGCAGGTCGGATTTTTGCTCCTCAGAATGAAGAAGCGGTTCTTCCAATTCTTAAGGGAGGAGGGCAGATCGGTAAAGAGCCCACAATGAGGCTTCGCCTGAAAAAACCAGTGCTCATCGTCCTTTCGGCGAGTTAGCCTGTGCAGTTCGGTGAACACCATAGCCGTAGGACTGATTCCCTTAGCTCGGCACAGGCCTCGGAAGGCTACTAAGATCCGCCATGAGTTAGGGTGAACTTGAGCAATGCACACTCGGTGATATTTTAGGACCTCCTTGAAGAAGTCGTCCAGAGGGAACCGAAGACCGGCCTTTAACTGTTCATCGTATACCATAACCATGTCATTCTCTTCAAAGAAGTGATCGGCTCGATGATCGCCGTGACACCGGATAAGTTCGTACGAATCAGGACGAATATTGTACTCCTGGCTGAATGATTGCAGATCGGATTCTTGCAAGATCGATGGCAGCTCGTCCATAGGAAGATTCTCCCTCCCTGAAGAAGGTGCATGCCTTGATGGTGCGATCCGCCCCCGAGCTAGAACGGAGACCCTAGGAGGTTCTGGTTGTGCGCTCGGCCCGACCACCTCTTCTTCATCAGACGACCACGAGAACTGAATGGAAGGAGGGCTCGTTGCTCTCTAACCTTCGGCGCCGCTCATTTTCAAAGGAAATAAATAATTTAAACTAAAAAGAAGATCAAAGCCCTTACCGGAGTCTGATCGGCGTCGGAAGAACTTGAGAAAACGAGAGAACTTTGAAGTTGTGAGCAAGAGACTGAAAATGACATACAGGAGCAAATGGCTAACCCTTCACCCCTATTTATGCTCGTCCAAGCATTTAATGCTCACGAGGTTCCAGGCAGCGCATCGGTTAGCGGGACTCGCCAGCTGTTCTGACACGTCTCACGCATATTTCCAAGATCCCATAAAGAGATCGGTTAATTATAGAGGGCAGATCCAGGTGTTTCGAATTACAGATCGGATAAGTGTCATTCAGGTAAAGAATTAGATCGGATAATCATATTAGAGCTCGGAAAATAATTAATAAGATGATAATTGACAAAATAAAATCTTTATTTCCAAAAGATCGGATTACATCATTTGGGCGATCTCAAGAGATCGGAATACATTTCCAAAAGTCAGATTACATAATTTGGGCAATCTAAAGATCGGAATACATTAGAGATCTGATTACATCAAAAGGCCGATCTCTAAAAGATCAGCGGAACTTCCTATCTAAAGAGGCCTGTGTCAATAGTCAACATTGTGACTGATCCAAAGGGTGTCGCCGACCGGAGCTTAACCCGCTGTCGGAACACCCAATGTGGAGAAGAGCCGCTGTCGGAACACCCAATGTGGTGAGAAGCTGAATAAACTCGGAAGAGCAACCGCCAAGGGTCGGCGAAACATCAGAAATTTGATCGGCCAAAATCGGTTCGCTGATTATGCCGGTGGAACGATTCGGGATCGACACGATCGAGATCCGCGATCCAGATCGGTTAATTGGTCCAGTTCTTTCACCATCATCAGACAAGGTTATGCGATCACCAGGATTGTAAATTTTCAGTCGAGGAACAAAGAAGTCTATCGGAAAGGGATCTAAAACCACAATCATGGCCGGAACGATCGCCGGAGCAGCTAGAACTGGAAGTAAGAAGGAAGAGAGGAAAATCGGATGAAGGAAAGTCCCTTTCATCAGGGGTATATATAGGGGAAAACGGGCATTTATTGCTAGCGAAAGCAAGCGGGCCGGGGAATCGAAGGAATTAATGCTTTGATCGACCAGTGATTAAGGATCGAATAATAGAGATCGGAAGATGGGAGATCAGCATGAGAGATCGGAATAGGAGTGTGTCAAGAAGATCGAAAAGGGGGAGGGATCGGAAGGCAAAAAGAATAAGACAAATCCCAAATAACCGTCGTCAGAATAAGAGCCGAGGTAGTTAAAGCGTGGCAGACGAGATCTCCACTACACGCCTAAGAATCGCCCGCAATGCTGACAGGTGCCAGGGTATGTCATGACAGTCTTGTACATCCCAATCTCCACCATTGATCTCACTTGTAAGGACGAACCCGGAGCCCTTGGATCAAGAGAGAAGACGACAAGACCAGCGTCTTTTGCTCTTAGCCCTCAGATCGCTCCAGACAAGAGGATTTGAGACCGTCAGATTGAAAGAAGAAAAGGACGAATATTCTGAAGAATAATCTCAACCGTTCATTTTGGTTCTCTTTAATTCTCAAGCATCTGATCATGTCCTTCAAAATCCAGACCCTCCATCTCCCTCAAAATAAATCCTGACCCTTCATGGGGAGCAACTGATTCCTATAAATACCTGCCTGAAAACTGTTCAAGGGGACGAAAAAAAATATATAGACAAGAGGCAGTAACTATAGTGGAATAACTCTGAAACTTAATTCAGTTTGTTACTCTGCTATTTTTTGGAGTTTCCATAGAAAAAACTTTTGAAACTAGTTTTCTGAAGTGTTTTCTTGCAAAAGGGATTCTTGAATACTGAAATTTTTCATTTTCAGTTCGTTCATTATCCTGTGGCACTCCCACTTTCTGTCTTTGTTATCCTCTATTTCCATTCATATTGTCTAAGCTCAACTCCACTCAAGCTTGGTTATTTTGACCTGTTTACATTTTAACAAAGAATACTTCATTTCGAGGCAAACCATAGTCCTCCGGCTGCCAACCTACAATCTTGCTACTTTTTGCGATTCTGTAGTTAGTTCAATAGACTCGACTCCCTACAGGTCAGTGTTAATATCGCTATTTTATTATGTCTACTTCTCGTTTCACGTATTTCCTTTTGTCCTCTTTCTTATGCCTATTGTTTTCTTTAAGTTCATGTCACGCTAAAAAAATACAAAGGAAAGATATGCTCTAGTTTACTCCCGTGCTGGCTAACCCACACTTTTGTTAATCTTTATTATTTCTGAACGCAAGTCATCTAGTCCCGAGTTACGTAGAAGTAGCTAGGCAAAATGTAGGTAACTGTGTTTAAAGTGTCTCTTTTAAAAAAAGAGGGTCTAAATAACACGTCAGGGAAATAGCAAAATTGAATCACTAGGCTGACATGGAAGGCGATCCGGCATAATGCCATAAGGCGGAATAAAAAATCAAAACTCAGATAAGTAAAAGGGTACAGATAGGATACTGGTAAAGTGACCTTAGGGGAGGTCAGCAAAATTCAGTTCGGTGTCCCTTATTTAGTCTCAAAGTACCAACGAGTTAAAAGAAGTCTAATTCCGACCTTTGGCACCTTTAAATACTAGAACTCTTAAACTTAGACTCCTATGATATATGGCTGTGTCCAAATTTCGAAGAGGTCGGAAGAGAGTCTTTATCCGTTCCTCAAACAAAATTTTTAACAAATAATTTAAAAGAGATCGGAGGAGAGTTCTTATCCGGTTCTCAATCTAAAATTTAAAATAAATACTTAATAGAGATCGGAGGAGAGTTCTTATCCGGTCTCAACTCAAAATTTTAATAAATATTAAATAGAGATCGAAGGAGAGTTCTTATCCGGTCTCAACTCAAAATTTTAATAAATATTAAATAGAGATCGGAGGAGAGTTCTTATCCGGTCTCAACTCAAAATTTTAATAAATATTAAATAGAGATCGGAGGAGAGTTCTTATCCGGTCTCAACTCAAAATTTTAAATAGAGATCGGAGGAGAGTTCTTATCTGGTCTCAACTCAGAATTTTAACAAATATTAAAGAGTTCGGAGAAGAGTTCTTATTCGATTCTTAAATTAAATTTTAATAAAATATTCCTTTCAAATAAAATTAACATACAACAGTAACTCACTAAGGTTGTCTCATTTACTTATGTATCTGGGTGATCCAAATTTAGTGAAAAATCAAATGTTCCTTTAGTCAAAAGGATTAACATGTCCATTCAAGCCCTCCTAACTAATGCAAAATTAAATCTACTTACCCTTATTAAGGGACGAGGTGGGGTGCCTAACACCTTCCCCACCCGTTTACGGACCCCGAACCTAGAATCTCTGCCAAGAAGTGGTTTCATCTCAATTTATCTTCATAAACGGTTTTCTTTAATTTCCCTCAAAATTAAAGTGGCGACTCCTCACTCTTTCCCACTTCGGTGAGGGTTCGTTCAGGCGACCGCAAAACACCTTGCGACACACATAAGCTTGCCAAATGTCTTTTAATCATGTAAAATGATTAAAATTAAGATTAAATATAGGTTTGACACTTGGCACAATGTGATTGGGTCAATTAAACCTAGAACCAATCAGAGGGTGACATGTGGCAAGGGTTCAATGTGTTGACCTAGCTATATAAGTGTTGTTATGAATTAAAAATAAGAAAACTAGCAGCCACACTCCTTTGTCACGCCATTTTGAAGCTCTCCCTCTCTTCCTCTTCATCTCTCATCAATTCAAAGAGATTAGCCATCAATCTCTTGAATTAAAAATACTAGAAATTGTTTCTAGTGTCCTGTTTACATCTCTAATCTCTTAAAAGGCAGAACTTGAATTTCTAATTAATAGAAAAGGCTTTAGAAGCTGTTCAAGGGCTGCAATAGGTGTTCTTGGTGTGGACAAGCTAGAGGGACAACATTTGGTATCCTGAAGATGAATCTCAAAGGCGCAAATACGCTGTAGTGCATCAAGAGGTTAGTGTAATCGTTCTTGATTTAATCTAGGGTTCTAAAATTAATCTGATTAATTTTAAAATCTTAAATGGAAAATACAGATCCAAAAACATATTAAAAGAGTTTTAATATGTTGTTTATCATTGAAATCAAATAGATAAAAATAAATCTTGCATGATGCATGTGACCTTAAGTGAAAATTTTTGAATTCAATGGTATAAAATTGTGTTTTTTTCACGCTTTCGTTCTTTCAATTGGTATCAGAGCCACTATATTTGCCATTTAGATTGTTGATTATATGATTTAATTGTGTGTTTTGATCATGAGATGATTTATCCATTGCTGGTTGTAATGGAGGTGTGGCGGCATGCTTGAAAAACACCATCAATGGTGCCCATGGTTTGGCTTCCATGGGTGGTTCAAGGTTTGGCTTTTAATTTTGCAATTGTTGTATGATCTAAGGCCTATTCTTTGACTAATTAAAGTGTTTAATTAGTAATTTTAATCACACAATTAAATTATGATTCAAATTAGAATTTTAAAAATTATTTGAATGTGATTCAAATCTGAATTTTAAAAGTTGTTTGAATGTGATTCAAATATGAATTTTAAAGTTGTTTGAATCATATTCAAATCTGAATTTTTAAAGTTGATTGAATAATATTCAGATATGATTTTTTAAAAGATGTTTGAATGTGATTCAAATCTGATTTTTTAAGAAATGTTTGAATGTGATTTAAATCTGAATTTTTAAGGTTGTTTGAATGTGATTCAAATCTAAATTTTTAAATTTGTTTGAATGAGATTCAAATATGAATTTTTAAATTTATTTGAATCATATTCAAATCTGGATTTTTAAGTTAAATATGAGATATTCAATTTAATTTAAGTATGTATGTTTTATTTAATTATTAAATAGTGATATGCATGATGGATGATCATGGACTATAAAAGACCAATGTGATTGGATTTATTTCTTTTATGTTTCTTTGGGATTGTAAATTAATTAACTTATTTTAATTTATTTTGGGCATGTAATATTAAGTTTGTAATAATTTTTTGTTGTAATTTCATTTATTTAAGTTCTTGTAAATTCGCCTTGGTATACCAAGGATTACTATGTAATATTGGATTGCAAGAAGTTTAAGGAGGTCAAGAGCATTGGTGGGACCAGTGGGAGGAATTTAAGATCAAGTGTTGATTATGTACTCCTTCAGCAACTCTTGTAAAATGAATGAATGAAATGCACCTAGGAATGCCCTGATTCAATTCTTGGTGGCTCAGAATTGAATCGCTTAGAAAGTCCATGATCATACCATATTTACTGCTTATCCATGAATGCATGAGATGTATGGGAATGTATGCAATTATATGGTATATGCATGCTAAATGGATAATGTGCAAAGTGAGACCTTAACAGTAATTAGGATGACTATAAAATCTTCCAAACAAATCATTAAGTTGCAAATGCTATAATTAAAGTAATTATAACATGGGCCCTCCATTGGGGCAATTATTTTAAGAAATTTTAAATAGTTGCATAAGATGAAATTAATTTAAGAGATTTTCTTAAGAATAATTGTTAAGCATGAGATGTTGTAAATATGTAAATGATTTGGTGGCCAATATTGGATGTACCTGAGGACATTAAAATTGTTTGCATAATTACTGGCTCAATGGGATCAACTTAACTAATGCAAGATAAGTCAATAATGAATGTACTTGAGATTTTGAGCATTAGGGGCTGGGTAAAGGATTGAACCTCACATGAGATGTGATGGGCAAGGAGTTGCTCACTTATAGTTTATTGTAATTCCAATAATGGATGTACCTGAGGTTGATCAATAGAATTATAAGAATTCAATCACCCACTAGAAATCCATCCAACTAGGATTTCTGTTTTCCACTTTGGAAGTGTAGGATTCGCTAAGTTAGTGGGAAGACCAATTTGATTAAAAGACCATAATCATTTTGGTTAATTACATGATATATTTATTAATTAATCTGGTTATTTTCTGCAATTAATTTTCTGATAAAAATGAGCACAGAATAACCACCACCATCCAATATCCTTGCAAGCATACTTGATCGCAATAGGTTGATAGGACCTAATCTTTCTGATTGGCTAAGAAATTTGAAACTTGTTCTGAACCTTGAACATATAGGATATGTTCTAAACTCAAATGTTCCTGGTCCCTTACCTCCAGAGGCCACTCAAGAGGAATATGAAACTTTGGACAAGTGGAAGGAGCATGATATGAGAGCTAAGTGTTACATGCTTGCTTCCATGAGTAATGAGTTACAGAAGCAGCATGAGAACATGCAGAGTGTGAGTGAGATCCTCCTTCACCTACAAGAGTTGTATGATGAGCACAGTAGGATACTAGGTATGAGATATCTAGGCAGCTGTTCTGCATGAGGATGTCTGAGGGACAGAATGTTGGGGATCATGTCCACAAGATGATTCGGCTGATTGAGCAGTTGGAACATCTTGACTTCAACTTGGATTTCCAACTACAGACGGATTTGATCCTTTCGTCCCTTCCTGAGTCTTTTGGGAATTTTGTGACAAATTTCCGTATGACTCAACAGGAATGCACCTTAGCTGGTTTCCTCAACATGCTGGTTATTGCCCAAAAGAATATGCCGGGCAATAAAGAAAAAGAGGTAGCTTTGATTGCATCTTCTTCTACTGGAAAGTCTAACAAGAAGAAGGGCAATAAGAAAAAGAAACCTTAGATTCCTGGTCCTTCCAAGAAGATAGCCAAACAGAAAAACAAAGATCAAAGTTGACAAAGGTAAAGGAAAGTGTTTCCACTATCAGCAAGAAAGTGTTTCCACTACCAGCAGGAAACTGTTTCCACTGTCCAGAGTATAGCAATCTAAAAGAATGCAATGCCATGATGAAAATCAACTCAAAATTCAAAATATATTTGGAACTTAAGATTAGGTCATGTTGCAGAAGATAGGATTGCAAAATTGGAGAAAATGGGGATTGTATCCTCATTGGGCTCTGAGCCTACTCCAACTTGTGAATCTTGCCTTCAGGGCAAAATAACTAGATCACCCTTTGTTAGACAAGGACTAAGGGCTGAAAATATTTTAGAGCTAATACATAGTGATGTATGTAATCCATTTAAGGAAATGGTTAAAGGCGATTTTCATTACTTTATTACCTTTACTGATGATAAATCAAGGTTTGGGTATTTATATTTGATAAAATACAAACATGAATCCTTTGAAAAGTTCAAAGAATTTAAATCTGAAGTAGAAAATCAAACAGGAAAGAGTATTAATGCTCTTCGATCAGATCGTGGAGGAGAATATTTGAGTACTGAATTTGATGAATACTTGAGAGAGCATGGCATTGTTTCCAATTGACTCCTCCAGGAACACCACAGTTGAATGGTGTATTTGAAAGGAGAAATCGTACCCTTTTGGATATGGTACATAGTATGATGAGCTATATTGATATGCCAATCTCCTTTTGGGGATTTACATTAGAATCAGCTTTGTATATTCTGAATAGGATTCCATCAAAATCAGTTTCTTCCACACCTTATGAGATATGGCATGGAAGAAAACCAAGTCTTAAGCATGTTAAGATTTGGGTTGTCTAGCTTATATCAAAAAGCTAAACACTGATAAATTGGAAACCAGATCAGAAAAGGGTCAATTTGTTGGATATCCAAAAGATAGTTTTGAATATTATTTTTATTTGCCTACATCACAAAAGGTTGTAGTGAGTAGAGATGCCACATTCTTGAACAACAATTTGTCCAAGAAGGAGGCAAAGGAAGGCAAATAGAGTTGGAATTAGAGAATTCTGACCAATCAACAGATCAGATGGATATAGATCCATCTAGTCAACCTATACTTGTTGATGAAACATCTACAGCTGTTCCTCGTAGAACAACCAGGGTATCTCATCCACCAGTGAAATATGATTTCCTTCATGAAGAAGAACAAGAGTTGTCTACTCATGAAGAAGTAGATCATAGAGATGATCCACTTACCTATGAAGAAGCTATATCAGATAAAGGTTCTTCAAAATGGATTGATGCTGTGAAATTTGAAATTGATTCCATGTATAAGAATCAAGTTTGGGATCTTGTTGACCCACCTGAAGGTATTGTACCTATAGGGAACAAATGGGTTTTCAAGAAGAAAATTGGTTCTGATGGAAAGGTAGAGACCTATAAGGCAAGGCTAGTAGCGAAAGGGTTTCGCCAAAGGCAAGGAATCGACTATAAGGAGACTTTCTCGCCTGTTGCCATGCTTAAATCAATTAGGATTCTATTAGCAATAGCTGCATACTATAATTATGAGATTTGGCAGATGGATATCAGAACAACTTTTTTCAATGGATACATTGAAGAAAACATTTTTATGGAACAACCTAGGGGTTTTGAATCCCAAGATGGTTCCAAGGTATGCAAGCTAAAGCGATCCATTTATGGGTTGAAGCAAGCTTCGAGGAGTTGGAAAATCCATTTTGATGAAGCCATTAAATCCTTTGGTTTTATAAAAAATGAGGATGAGCCATGTGTATATAAGAAGGTTAGTGACAGTGCTATCACTTTCCTTGTCTTATATGTGGATGACATACTATTAATGGGTAATGATACAGGTATGTTGACAACTGTAAAGGTATGGTTGTCAAATACATTCTCCATGAAAGGCTTAGGGGAGGTAACCTATATTCTTGGGATTCGCATCTATAGAGATAGAGCGAAAAGAATAATTGGTTTATCCCAAAGTCTATACTTGGAAAAGGTGTTAAAGAGGTTTAACATGCTTGATTCCAAGAGAGGATTGTTACTAGTGAGACATGGTATCCATCTTTCTAAAGAGATATCTCCAAAGACACCTGAAGAAAGAGATAAGACGGTCAGGATTCCATATGCTTTGGCTATTGGAAGTTTAATGTATGCAATGTTGTGTACTAGGCCGGATATCGCATATGCTATTAGTTTAACTAGCAGGTATGTAACACCCTTACTGTAGTAATTCTGCACATTCTACTATTTCGGTGACCAGTATCAGTCCGGACAGCTAGAACGTCTGGAAAAATATTTAAACTAAAGTGAGGAACCTTAATTAACTCAAATATTAATAAGAAAAATTTAGGAAAAATTTTAGAAATAAAATACAACCAAGTTAAATGAGCCGGTGCCCTAGCGATGGGTAACCTAGTGAGAAGTTGCGGTTCTCGCAACTAGGAGCCCTAGACCAGGGAGAAAATTCATAAAATAATTTTTGGGACTTCAGAGAAGAGTCATTGAGGTTTCTATGGCATTAGAATTCCAAGAAAAGGCTTAGAAAAATTTTTCAATCGGTACAAACAATTTTAGTCTGTTAAGCCAAACGGAGGGCATTTTGGTCATTTCGTCTTCAGAGATGATTTTTGACCGACTTGTCCAGTTAAGTAAATAATTATTATGATCTAAAATGTGAATAAATATTGTTAAAAATTGAATTGAAAATGAGTAGAAAAGAAAAGAAAAGAAAAATGAAAGAAATTGGAAATTATGACATCACATGATGTCATTAACATGCCCCCACCCAATCACAACTTGACAAACTAATTAAAAGGGATAAAAACTAATTAAAAGGGATAAAAACTAATTAAAAAGAGACAAAATGAAAGACCAATCTGCACTCCCATCTTCATCCTTTGGGCAGCCAAAACGTAGAGAGAGAGAGGAGAGGGTTTCCACCATAGTTCAAGCTTCCAAGCTTGGAAACCTTGCTTATTTTGCACCAAAAACCCTAGATCCCTTCAATAAAAATTACCCCCACACCTTGTAGGATTGTTTGGCAGCCAAGAAATGCCAAGAAAGTGAAGTGTAAACTTGAGAGAATTCTGCTAAAAAAAAAAAAGGTTAGTGCTAACTCTTACATTTTTCTTTTTATTCCATGTTAGGAAGTTCAAGTGAGTGAGAAATTGTTAAGAAATTGAATAAAACACTTATGTAGGAGTATGTATGAATTGTGGCAGCCAAGAGAGGGTTAGGGTTTTGATGGTTTAATTTCAATTAAGTTTGTATCTTAATGTCAATTAATGTATACATATGAATTGGAGTTGAATGGAGTTGAATCTTTTTTAGTTTGTATGAGAATGAGATTTGATCAATTAGGGTTAGTATGAAAATTGGAGATATTGTGCTTGAATGGTTAATTATAGTTCTAATGGTCAATTAGTGACCATTTGATGAAGTTTGACCCCAAATTGAAAGTAATTGTGGCCTTGAAATTGAAAGTGGTATGCTACCCCCATTGTACCAGAATACTGGACTTGAGTCCAGTGTATTCCTAGGGTCATAACTGGAGCTATGTTACTCCAATTGGTTCAAAGCCAATTGGAAATGAAACTAGACACATAATGACACAACTTTGGTGAAGAAAGCCTGCCTAGAAAACCAAGCCAAGTTGACCTAAAAATTGCCCTAATGCGGGTGACCTGCAGTCTGCCTGGGCAAAATGACTAAATGAATAGTGTTTAGTCATTTGGTCATAACTTAGAGTAGAAAGGTCAAATTGACCTGAAATTTTACCAGCAGAAAGATGAGACATAGACCTAAAACTTTCATGAAGAACACAAATCCAAATTCTGACCATAACCTAGTCAAATTGCCAACCAAAATTAGGTCGCCAAATCTGGCAGAACCAAATTGCCCAGAAAATCTGGGTATAGGTCACTTCGGCCAGTTATGGTAAAATGACCATAACTTGAGCTACAAAACTCCAAATGGAGTCATTCAAAAAGGGAATTAAAGAAGATATAATAAGGAACAACTTTGATGAAGAAAAGTTAGCCCAATTTCCACTGTAAAATTATCTAATAGAACAGTAAACTTAGGTAATCAAAACTGAAAATTTAGAAATGCATTTAGGGGACTTTAAATTGCAATTGGCAATTAATACTAGCAAATGTAAAACTCAAAATGTGGGATCTTGGTGTAATTAGAATTAATATATCCATTAAGTATGAAAAAGTCAACATTTTGATTGACTAGTAAGGTGAATAGTAATCAAAATGATTAGTAAATTAAGATGAAGACCTAGAACCAATTCTAAGCTTAAATGCTTAGAATTGTATGACAAATGTGGACTATGCATCCTAGACAAAATTGTTAAAGGGAAATTAAGGCCATAAATTTAAAATCCATGAAATGTTCATGGATTATTTGGAATAGAAATAGTAATTTACCTAAATGACTTAATGAACATTTAAGTTATGTGAATATATAATTAAGATTTATATTCCCATTACTAGTAGGTCTAATAAAACATGAGTGATACCACTTGAATATGAAATGAAATTAACCTAGATGGATTGTTGAGTATAAATGGAATGCGGTTTACATTAGGATTTATGTTTCCATTACAAATAAGATAATAACACCTTGTATGAGTTATGAATTCATATAAATATTGTAATCAATAAATGAATCACATGAAAATATGAATGGAACATTAGTTTTCTTTATAAGAGAAAGGAAGAATGTTTTGAGTACAATGGTACATGAACACCATTGTTGTGAATTGTGATCAACATGAATGATGTAAGGAATATATGAATATTATGATGAATGTATAAATTATGGAATTTGTCATGAAATAATGAAGTCATAAAACACAATATATTAATATTTAATAATAGTATGTGCCCTTGTATTGCCTAGACATGTGTGTCAGATTGGATAGTTTGGCATGCCAATAGGGTATTGTTTTAGCAGTACTGCGAAAGGCTTTATGCCTATATTCATGGCTTTATGCCCGTATTCATGGCTTTTATGCCCGTATTCATGGCTTTTATGCCCGATTATGTGATATCATGGCTTTTTAGCCATACTGACTGCATACGTGCTTGACGTTCCTCGTCCCATGGTATGACGGCCCGAGGCACTACGGTGTCCAGTGCCAACGACCCGTTATCCAGTTTGGTCAACCTGTCATAGGTTACTTGGGCAGTGAAATTTATTGAAATAAGTTAAGAATATTAGCAATTAAAAATATTAGAAATTAAATAAAATAAATGAGTAAGATGACCTAAAATAAATTAAAATAGTTATTTATTAGAAAGAATCGAAATGAACTGAATCGATATTAAAATTTACTTATTATGAGATAATCTGAAACAACCTAGCAAGTATTGAGAAAATGCTAAATGATTACCAAAGAAAATTATAACATAAATAAATATTGCAAATGTGACTTATATAATAATATAAGAATAAATTTATTATTTTTAGATCATTTTTCTTTGTACATTATTACTGTACATTGGCAAAATAAATATTTCCAAAGAAGACTAAATTAGGATAAAACATATTAAATTTTAGAAACCGCATGTGAAGTATAAATAAATCTTAATTATCCGAATTTTGTTTCTATATTTATTTGTATATTATTTTCTTGTTATATTATTGCACCACTAAGCAGCAATGCTTAGCGCGACGGAATTGTTTCCTTCGCGTAGGTACTGAAGCTAGAACCCAATGGACGTTTGACTGGGAATTTTATGAGTTCTGATCTGCAGAAGTGTCTGACGTATTCAAGGTTGTCACCTCCTCAGCAATGCATGTAGATAGGGCTCACATTAAGCATATCATGTATTTTGTGTATGTTATTTATTTTTTATATTGCCATGTAAATTAGCAAATTATAATTAATTTGTATATCATGTAAATTAAGGATTTATTTAATTATTGCAAATGATGTAAATTAATGCAAATTTGAAAATTTTACTTATGTGATTTGAGCATGAATGAGATTGTATGGATTTGAAGACAAATTCGAAATATATAGATAATGCATGGAAATGAATATGAAATTGAGATATATGAATGAGATGTGAATTATGAGATGGTTATAAAAATAATTGATAAGATTTTTATTATAAAATATTATTAAAATTTTCAAACAGGTGAATAGTATAACACGTCAAACAAAAATAAAATAGGGGAAACTCCGTTAGTTTCTCCGTTGAAAAATAATCGATATTAAATATAACGAGAACAAAATTTTTAACAAAATAAAGTAAGATAAGTTAGGGTGCTCCGGCGCCGAATGTAGCACGCTTTGTTCGGCTACACTGTAGTCGAGTGAGGGGTGTTACAAAGTATCAATCCAATCCAGGTTTGGAACACTGGATAGCTGTCAAGAATATCCTTAAGTACTTGAGAAGAACTAAGGATTTATTCTTGATCTATGGAGGTGGAGACTTGCAATTGGATGGTTATACTGATTCTGAATTCCAATCAGATATCAATGATAGAAAGTCTACCTCTGGATATGTGTTCATTTGTAATGGAGGTGTAGTCAGTTGGAAGAGTTCCAAACAAAGCATGACTGCAGATTCCACTCAGAAATTTGAGTATATTCTCGCATCGAATCTCGCAAAAGAAGCTGTTTGGATAAAGAAGTTCGTGACAGAACTTATAGTAGTTCCTTCTATTGAGTCAACAGTTCCACTACACTGTGACAATAATGGAGTAGTCATACAGGCTAAGGAACCAAGGTCTCACAAAAATCCAAACACATAGAAAGGCGCTATCACATTATCAGAGAAATAGTTGGGCAAGGCAATGTAGCCATGCAGAAAATAGCATCAGCTGAAAATCCAGCTGATCCATTCACTAAGCCTATGTCACAGACTCAGCTAGACCGTTATCTTGAGAAGATGGGTCTAAGATATTGTAATGAATGGCTCTAGTGCTAGTGGGAGATTGTTAGTAGTATGCCCTAGATCATATCATTTAGTATGTATCTTGTACATATTTTTATTAATAAAAGACATTTGTACTTTTCCGTTTACATAATATATTTATGTGTAATAGAAAAGTTTCATTGATATTTTATTAGAAATTTTATTCTTAAGTTGTTAAGAATATTAGTGACAGTATTTCTAGTATAAAATATCATAAATAGGTTCACAATCGAGGATACTTCATAATAAGGACATGACTTATCCAGAAAGATTATATTCATGTTTGTTACCAAGTTATTTATATGAGATATAAATAAGATGGAATGGTGAGTCTCATGCCATATAGCAAACATGATAGGCACTTATAAATGATAAGTAGGCCGAACCAGTGACACTTATGACAAGTACATGGAGTTTACTCTTGTCAATGTTTTGTCATAAATCATATCAGTGCATATAATTTTTAGACCTGAGATAGCACAGTTATCTTGTATATAGGTAGTTTGAGTTTGATACTGCTTTCATACTTGTACTGTGTATGGGTATATGGGCATGTGTTGGCTCCTACTAGTTATATATGGAGGTAGGTGTTGATCAAGATGGAATTTGTTTCTCTAAGTAAATAGAGATAAAATCCTATGTTCATTTAATTATTCTTGATGTTTCAAGTTCCTGGCCAGGACAGATAGATTTAATCAGAAAATAGTTTATGATGAGAAAATCTTTTTAATCAATAACTGGAATTAAAAGAGAACATAATATTCATAGCAAATGGAGTTTGACATAAACCATGACTCCAGCTTGAGTTGGGATTTTGTAACAGAGAGATTCTAGTGCATGGTAACATATGACTATAGGTTCATTTAAAGTAAACCTTATTACTAATTGGGTGTCCATGGTATGCTATGCTAGGTGTTAACCATGGTCTATGAGGTGCATAAAATGATTTAGAGAAATCATTTATGGTAAGAAAGAGTTCTGATGGTATTAAGAGTTGATATCATATTTCATTGCCAATTAGTGATGAGCCTAGTAAGTCACACACATGCACAAGTTATCACCTAATTAAATATAATTTAATTAATTAATTAAAGAGTTTAATTGATTAATTAAATAGGTTTGGTTTGCAATTAGATTGCAAAGTCCCTAGCATGACTTGAAATCAAATTTAGATTATTGGATGTATAGTATAAGTTAAATTTATATTTAAAGTGTTTAAATATGAATTTAATTAATGAGAAATTAATTAATAGAGATTAATTAATTAATTTATGTTTGATATAAATTAATTAGAAGAAGAGAAATAATTATTTTGGGTTAAGAACTCAAAATTAAGACACAGGGGCTTATGGTCATTTTGCAGTGTGACACGTGGCACCATGAGATGGTGACACATGGCATTACACATAAGCTTGCCAAATGTCTTTTAATCATGTAAGATGATTAACATTAAGATTAAATATAGGTTTGACACTTGGCACAATGTGATTGGGTCAATCAAACCTAGAACCAATCAGAGGGTGACATGTGGCAAGGGTTTAATGTGTTGACCTAGCTATATAAGTGTTGTTATGAATTAAAAATAAGAAAACTAGTAGCCACACTCCTTTGTCACGCCATTTTGAAGCTCTCCCTCTCTTCCTCTTCATCTCTCATCAATTCAAAGAGATTAGCCATTAATCTCTTGAATTAAAAATACTAGAAATTGTTTTCAGTGTCCTATTTACATCTCTAATCTCTTAAAAGGTAGAACTTGAATTTCTAATTAATAGAAAAAGCTTTAGAAGATGTTCAAGGGCTGCCATAGGTGTTCTTGGTGTGGACAAGCTAGAGGAACAACATTTGGTGTCCTGAAGACGAATCTCAAAGGCGCAAATAAGTTGCAGTGCATCAAGAGGTTAGTGTAATCGTTCTTGATTTAATCTAGGGTTCTAAAATTAATCTGATTAATTTTAAAATCTTAAGCGGCAAATATAGATCCAAAAACATATTAAAAGAGTTTTAATATGCTGTTTATCATTGAAATCAAATAGATAAAAATAAATCTTGCATGATGCATGTGACCCTAGGTGAAAATTTTTGAATTCAATAGTATAAACTTGTGTATTTTTCACGCTTCTGTTCTTTCACTGACTTCTCTAGTAGAGATTAGTTCATTGCTTGTATTTTGGATAACAGTTGTCCCACCTTTCTTAGAAACTACATGTACTGGACTAATCCATTTACTATCAGAGATTGGGTATATAATACCTGCATCTAATAGTTTTAAAATTTCTTTCTTGACTACTTCTTTCATGTTTGGGTTAAGTCTTCTTTGGTGCTCGATTGTGGGTTTTCTGTTTTCTTCCATGGTTATCTTATGCATGCAAATTGAAGGGTTGATTTCCTTCAGGTCTTCTATTTTATACCCTATGGCTTTGCTATGGATTCTAAGTTCTCTTAACAATTTTTCCACTTCTAATTTAGAAAGGCTAGCATTGATTATAACATGATATTTAGAATTTGAGTCCAGAAAATCATACCTTAGTGAGAAGGGGAGAGGTTTAAGCTCTACCTATTTGGCGTTTTCCTGGAGCTTACCCTTGGTTTGTTCCTCTTTCAACTCCTCCATCTCGGAAGCTTTAGCTAATGGTAGGGGTGGATGAGCTGCTAACTGTTGTGCACAGGCTGCTATTTCTGTATTTTCATCATCCACTGTGTGGCTGTGTACAATACATGCTTCAAGAGGATCTTTAGGATGTGTCTCATGAAATTCCTTTTCAACATTTTCATCAATTGTGTCAACTTTGAAGCATTCATCAGGTTCAAATATGTGTTTCATCGTGTCGAACAAGTTGAACTCCATTTCTTCTTCTCCTACTTTGAGAGTTAGTCGCCATTTTTGATGTCTATGATAGCTCCGATGGTTGCCAAGAATGGTCTTCCCAAGATGATGGGAATTTTAACATGTTCTTCCATCTCAAGGACAACAAAGTCCACCGGAATGAAGAATTTGCCCACTTTGATCGGAATGTTCTCCAGTATTCCTATAGGATATTTAACAGATCGATCAGCCAATTGCAATGAGATTGTTATTGGTTTCAGTTCTCCGATCTCTAGCTTTTTGCATATTGATAGAGGCATTAAACTGACACTTGCCCCAAGATCGCAGAGGGCCTTATCTATTTTCTTGTCACCAATGAGACAGGGTATGGAGAAGCTTCATGGATCCTTTAACTTTGGAGGTAGTTTGTTCTATAGTATGGCACTGCATTCTTCTGTTAGAGCTAATGTTCCATAGTCTTCTAGCTTCCTTTTCTTTGACAGGATTTCCTTAAGAAATTTGGCATACGATGGCATCTGAGAAAGTACTTCAGTGAAGGGTATGTTGATGTAAAGCTTCTGTAAAACTTCCAAAAACTTCCCAAATTGCTTGTCTAATTTGGCTATCTGAAATCTCTGAGGAATAGGTAGGGGAGGCTGGTATGGTTCTGGTAATTTCTTTGTTTTCCTTGCTTCCTCTTCCTGATCTTTCTTAGCTTCTTCCTCCTTTTTCTCTACTTGGTCTTTAGATTTTTCTATGGTTCCCTCTGTTGGTTCTACCTCTGGTTTTACTAGAGTTCTCCCATTCCTCAGTGTAACTGCCTTATAATGCTCCCTTGGATTCATTTTTGGTTGGCTAGGCAGTTTGCCAGTAGCCTTACTTGAAGAGCTTGCTTGCTGAGCGATCTGATTCTCTAGCATCTTGTTGTGAGTAGCAAGTTGGTCCACTCTGGAAGTCGGTTATTTAATCAATTCAGTTTATTGTTGTTGAGCTGCTAGGAATCCTTCCATCATGGTTTCCATAGTCATTTTTAGTTCAAGTTGTTAAGGTTGGAGAGGTAGTGATGACTGTGCAAAGTTTTATCCTCTGTTATGAAATCCAGGAGGTGCTGGTGGTTTGTACCCTTGTTGCTTGTTTATTAGCTTGTTCTGCTGATTGGACCATGAGAAATTTGGTTGGTTCCTCCATCCATGGTTGTAAGTATTTGAATATGGATTGTTGGGCTGCCTCTGGTTGAAGTTTCCTCCATTATTCATATAGTTCATCTGTTCTGAGGAGGGTTTATTAAAATTGCTGTATTCTAAACTCATGTATCCTCCTCCATAGCTGTCTTCAAGTTGACTGTGTGTATCGACTGCGTTAGCTTACATCTTTTTGAGTTTCCTTGTGAGCTGATCAAATTGAGCATTTATCATGCTTAGGGCGTTTACTTCTAGTACCCTAGTAGTTTTCCTTGCATTTCCTCTTTCATTTGACCACACATAGTTATGGTATGCAACCCTTTCTAAAAGTTCAAGTGCTTGTGGCACTGTTTTCTCCATTAGATCACCTTCTGTAGCTAAATCAACTGCGCTCCTTGTAGAGGGTAGTAATCCATTATAGAAATTTTGCACTAATAGCCAATCTTCTATACCATAGTGTGGACATTCCCTCTGTAGGTCTTTGTATCTTTCCCATGCATCATAGAGTGATTCTCCTTCCTTTTGTTAGAAGGTGTTGAGCTCGAGTATCAGTTTTGCAGTCTTTGCAGGTGGAAAATATCTTGCTAGAAAAGCTTGAGAGAGGTTCTCCCAAGTAGTGAACGTTCCAGCTGGTTGAGAAAGTAACCACTTCCTTGCTCTGTCTCGAAGGGACAATGGGAATGCTCTGAGTCTTATTGCTTGGTCAGACACTCCATTCATCTTGAATGTATCACATAGGGCAAGAAAGCATTGGAGGTGATAGTGTGGGTCTTCTGTAGGCAAACCTGCAAATTGGGTTTGTTGAATCATTTGGAGCCATGCTGGTTTTAATTCAAAGTTTTTGGCTTCCACTCTGGGTCTAGTGACATTGGGTCGAAATCCTTGAATAGATGGAGCTACGTAATCTCTTAAGAGTCTTGGTCTGTCATTATTATTGCCCATGGTTGGAATTTCAGGATCTCCTTGACTATGCTCTTGATGTTTCCTTTCCCTCTTGATGGCTTCCAGAGTTCTGTTTATCTCCGGATCACAATCCAAAATTTCTTCTTTTGGCCTTGTTCTGGTCATATACCAAATTGAGCACTTGAGAGAAAAGAAGAAAAATATAACCAGTAAAATAAAATTATATAATAAATATAATTACCTAAATCAGCTAAATTGCTTATCGCTTGATATCACTATAGCCAAAGAATCCCAGGCAACGGCGCCAAAAACTTATTTGTTGGTTTTACAACCCCACAAGTGCAAATAATCGCTAACAAGTAATAAAGTGATAAGTAGAGTATCGTTCTCACGAGGACCTTTGTTTAGCAAGTACCAATCTACACAGTAATTTTGACTGTCTAGGCTATTGAATATTTAGGGAATAAAGTTTGTTAACTTTTAACACTGGAATAATAAACTTAAAATGAAGTAATATATTTTTTGGAACAATTCTGGAGTTAAGCTTTCACACCTGAATCTTATTAGGGATGTTATCTCGTTTATTTACTGAATTGAGGATTATTTTCCTTGATGGAAATTAGTCCTAAGTTATCTTAAATCCTCTCTCAAGGCATCTAGGGTGTATTTTAATTAACTCAAACCCTACTTTCATGGTGATCAAATTAATTAAAATCCTTTAAGACCTTTAACCAATTTTTAGGTTCCACAATGGTATCAGCCTATGTCTAGGTCATATTTCCTAGGTTCAAGATCTTGATTTTCTAATGTTAATCTTCACCTTTCAGTCCTTCAATCAACATCTACAATAATGTCTAAGTAGGTACCATCTCATAGCATGCATTAGGATAACAAAAAATTAAATTAAGAAACGAATCTCAAATCCAGTGAATAATACTTAATGTTCATCCATAATAATAATTACAAGCATTACTCTCCCAAATCCAGAATAAGGAAACTACTCACTCATGGTGAGTTCAACAAACATCATGATAAAAGGTAAAAAACAGTAAAAGGAAAATCATGTAAAAGAAATAAAGTAATAGAATTCTGTCTTGGGAGATGAAACAAAGGAACCGAAGATAGTTTGCAGCTTTGATCTTTTGGAGCTTTGGCTGGAAAACTTCTTTTGGTACTGATGCAGAGCCTGACAGTAGCAGCCTTTAGCAGTACTCCCTGCGAACCCCTTCTTTTGATGTTTTCTTTTCTATTTATATTGGTTGCTCTAGGGTTAATCGCTTTGAGTCCAAATGGCTTTAGGAGTCTCATTTGAATCAGAAAACAGGAGGGGAATTCGAGTTACAAAACTGGCTACAGCATAGTACATGGCTCGTGTGTCAATACAGGGTCCCGTAATGCAGGGCCGTGTAACTTACTAGAGGAGAATTGCTAAATCTTGTTTTGGCACAAAAAGTTACATGGGTCTGTGCCAACTACACGGGCCTGGTTACACGGGCCGTGTACTGTTGTTCCCAAAAGGTTCTTCAAGTTATTTCCCTGCAGAGACTTGCACGGGTTCCCACATATTACACGAGTCTACTTACACGACCTGTGTACTTATGTTTCTCTTCGATTCTCTTTGCTTTCTTTTGGCAGAGAGTTACATGGGTCTGGGGCTTGGTTTACACGACCCGTATACTTTGCATCAGCAGCAATTCTCTGCCTTTTTACCTCTCTAAGCTTTCCTTTGTACTCCCATTCTTTGGGGCTTCACTGAAACACCTGAAATGATGCAGAAAACATAGAATTAAAGGCTTGGCAATAGAATTTACAAAAACTCATGAAATCAACTCTTATGCATGAAAATACTTGGCTAAATGCTATGAAATAGTATGCAAATGTGTTTAAAAACATCTATACAATTCAAGTGTATCAACTACCCCCAAAGTCAAACTTTTGCTTGTCCTCAAGCAAACTAAAACTCTGTTTTAAAACACATTTCAGGGGATACTTAGGAATACAACCATCAATTTAATAAGCATAGAATTGAACTCCTACAATCCTTCATTCCAATTTCCTTCTTTTAAGGCATAAGGGTTCTGTCAGCTGCCCGTTTAGAACTTCACCTCATTTCATGGTGTTTCGACTAATTATTCCTCTATACAAGACCATTAATAAGCCACAAATAACTTGTTTTATCAGGATAGAATTGAGAAATACTAACTCTCCCAAATTTACCTCTTTTGTGAGTAATTGTGGAGGTATTTCAATTCTAACTCCATAGGCTTATCTCAATTTTCTATCTCCATTAATATAGCATGCACTTTTCAAAAGACCAAAAGGTCTTTAAAAAGGGTTGTAATGGGGGCTAAGAGATAACGACTTGGTTGCCAACGAAAGGTTTTTAAAGAATGCAAATATGAGGATAGCATGTATGCATAAAGCATTGATTTTGTATGGAGAGGAAGGGCCTTTGGCTTTTTACAATGCCAAGCATGCTTCAATGATATTTATTTGGGGACTTCTTTTCTCTCCCTTTTTTTTGTGTGTGTGTCCTCTCCCCCGAATTCATTGCTTTTGCTGGGTTGGAAAGGCAAATTTTTTTTCTTTGAATTTCAATTGCACACTTGCATTCCTTCTTGAGTTCCTCATCCTCTCTTCATTTTCTTTATGCATTTTGCTTCCTTAAAAGGGTATGGTAGGTGTTTAGGCTAGGGGCTAGGTAAATAACATGGGTAAGCAATAAATTCTAAGGGATAAACATAGGCTTCAAGTTGGCTACAAGGGATATACATTTTAATTAGGGGTGGCTAAGGCTTAGTGAGGCTATATCAAAGAATGCCTTAATCATTTCTTTATCAAGCATATGCTAGGATTTCGCCTTGATAGGTCCAAGAGATATGTTCTAGAGCTAGTGAGGCATTTTTAGGTTTGCTTGTATTTCAAAAATTGTTCTCCTAATTTTACAAGTTCAATGTGATAAATTAATAGTTATGAAGAGGTTTAACTAGTCTAGTTCCATTAAAGAGGTTAATTTCTTCACAAACAACATGTTAAAATCCCTTTTTGCCTATCTAGATACGTTCATTCCTCTATCCCGTGGAGTCCAATTATTAGCTTACTAGAATTTGGTTATAGTGCTAAGTTTCACAATTGAAAGTCCAAAAATTTTCAAAAATTCTCGAAAATTTTGATACATAAGAATAATGCAGTTGGATTTGAACAATGTAATGATGTGCATGTAAAGATATGCAAATGTAATTGTATCACCCCCCAAACTTAAACATGACACTATCCTCAATGTTAACATAATGTGCGAAATCAGAGCAAACGTACAAAAATTTTAATGAAGCATATTATTTATTAAGCATGGAAAATATTTTGAACATAAATCAAACAAAAGAGACCTATGGTTTCAAGTTAGGACTAAGGCATGTAAGATATTACAATAAAATTCTATCCTATAGTCTTAATTCTAAAAGGCCTCTGATGATGATGATGGTGATGCTGGTGATCCTAGCTCCTCTTCTTCCTCATCTAACTTGTCCATTAGTATGTCCAGCTTATTGTGTGCTTCTTGGAGGCTGTCCTCGATAGCTCGCATCCTGTCGTATATTGTGGTCTCCATGCATTGCAGGTATGCGAGGACCGGATCTATTGGTGGTGGTGTGTATGGAGGCACTCGGACAGGGGACTCTTCAAACATCCGCTCTTGCCCTTCTTCTTGAGGATGTGAAGTTTGGCCAGGTCCCTCTCTTGCTTTGTCTCTCCAAGGGATGGTGTTTCCTTCAGCATCCACCAAGTAGCATGTGTTTCCCACCTTCTTACATATCCCTATGGATATGCAGATAGTTTGATTAATTCTCATGTTCCAGTAACAAAGTGCAATCTGTGATGTCCTAGAACGAAGCCAAAGTGGAAGGCAATGGTGGTGACAAGGCCACCAAGTACAATGTGCCCGGTGGACAGATGGCAATGGCGTCAGAGATGGTTGCACAAGAAGAAGCCGGTGCTGCATCGCTGTCTAGTTACCATGCACCATAAAAAGAAGAGCTCTTTGGCATTGACTATGCCAAGGCTATCGCTATGGCCCATGATGGTGTGGGCGGTGAACCGATGCATATATCACAATGCTGAACTAATGATGCCCATAGATTTAGATTTGCTAGAGTTATACGGTTCTAAGTTCGGTGCAATGGAATCCCAGAAGTTGATGTTGTTATATAACTTGCAGTTCCTTGGGATCTCTTGATAGCCGGTACTGTCAATGCCAAAGATGGCATTGAACTCATCCATGTTCATTACCCAGTTGACACGTAGGAGGCGAAACTCGATCCTCCCTCTGTCCTCTCTGTCGGTAGGCCATAAGGTGGCCTTGAAGCTGCCCAAGAATTCCAGCGTGGTGTCTTTGTAGGCTGGGAATTGAAGTTGGGTAAACCTTGTCCACCCAATGCTATCAAGTAGCCCATTGATTTCATTTTGCAACCTGAGTTGATCCAAAAGTAAAAAATCCATGTATTTGGTAGAGGATATTTTTTGGGCATGAAGTCGGGTGTACATTACTTTGTGGGCATCATCTCAAAATCCCCAAGGAATAGAGATTTTGGGTTGTAGAGCGGGTTATGGCTGTGGTTGCGGTGGAGGAGGGGCTTGTTGAGATGGTTAGGGAGTAGCTACCCTCTTTCATGGGCATTGGGTTAGAGGCTGGGGTGGAGAAGGTGAGGATTCTTCTCTTTGCCTTGAAGAAGAGCCGATCCTTCTTGCAAATCTCTTTGCAGGAGCCATGGATGGGTTTTTGAGGAGGAGAAGAGTAGGATTTGGTGAATAGAGATGAGATTTGAGAGGTTTTTATAGGCTAGAAAGGGAGGAGATGAAGGGTTTTGTGTTTATGAAGGGTTTTAATGCTAGGGATGCATTTAAAGAGCCGTTAGAACTCTTCGTTTTGCACGTTTCGCTCACTAGGAGTCGCGTCTGCGACGAAATACATGGCTCGTGTATCACTACACGGGTCTCAACATGTAGGGCCGTGTAAATTTTTGCTCGAAATTTTCAAAATCTGTCATAGTACACGGCTCGTGTAAATGAGCTCTGGGACTCGTGTAACTTTCTGTTTCTTGAGTTTCTTTGCTGGATATGTTACATGGCCCGTGTAAATTACAAGGAGCCTCGTGTAAATTTATGTCTCTAAGTTATTCTGCTAGAGGCATTACACGGTCCGTGTAACTTGGACTATGGTCTCGTGTAACTTTCTGTTTCCCGAAGAGTTGAAATTGCATGAAATTTATGGACTTCCATAAAGTTACATGGTGCATGTAAAACCAGTACATGACCCATGTAATTTTCTGATTTTTCAAATCTATGGTAAATGAAAAAGTCATCATCAGAACACATGAAATGGATATAAAGTTGAGTAATAGAGCTACTTCCCTGGTTTTCTCCAAATTACCTTTTGTGGTTTTGACTTGGTGATTCCTTTCCTCTCTTAATCTCTCCTCCCCTTTCCAAAAATTCCTACAAAGTGAAATGCTAATAAGTATAAAACAAAAATCAATACGAAAAAGGAGAAAAAGAAAAGAAAAGTTTAGAAAAATTTTGGGTTGCCTCCCAAAAAGCGCTTGTTTATAGTCTTTAGCTAGACTTTGCTTGTTTATGGTTTGCTGGTAGGATGGTCAAGAGTGCAATTGACTCTCGTTTCTATGAGTTCTCCTTGAAAGTAAGGCTTAAGCCTCTACCCATTAACCTTGAATGCACCTGAGGTTTCACTCCATACCTTTGCTGCTCCATGAGGGAAGACTTGGGTGACCTTGAAAGGTCCGGACCATCTTGATTTCAGCTTCCCCAGAAAGAGTTTCAATCGAGAGTTGAATAAGAGTACAAGATTATCTCTTTCCTTGCTATGCGCCTGTCACACCATCTTTTGGTTTTATCTTTAAAAATATTGACATTTTCGTATGCATCCTTTTGGATTTCTTCCAACTCATTCAGTTGTAATAGCCTTTTCTCACCAGTAGCTTTTAAGTCGAAGTTTAAGATCTGAATTGCCCAGTAAGCTTTATGCTCAAGTTCAATAGGGAGATGACATGATTTTCCATAAACCAGTCGGAAGGGTGTTGTGCCAATTGGGGTTTTGTATGCAGTACAGTATGCCCATAGTGCATTATCCAACTTTATGCACCAGTCCTTCCTGGACCTGTTTATAGTTTTTTCCAGAATCTGCTTCAGTTTCCTGTTTGAGATTTCTACTTGACCACTGGTTTGAGGATGATAAGGTGTGGCCACCTTATGAGTCACTCCATACTTTTTTCAGTAGTGTTTTGAATTATTGGTTACAGAAGTGACTTCCTCCATCATTGATTATTGCTCGTGGTGTGCCAAATCTTATGAAAATGTTTTTCTTAAGGAACCTTGTGACCACTCTAGCATCGTTGGTTGGTGTCGTAATTGCTTCTACCCATTTTGATACATAATCAACTCCAACCAGAATATACTTATTTCCATGAGAGGAGGGGAATGGTCCCATGAAGTCTATTCCCCATACATCAAACAATTCTATCTCAAGTATACCATGCAGTGGCATTCAATTCCTCCTTAAACTGTTACTTGTTCTTTGGCATTGATCACAACCTAGCACAATGGATCTTACATCCTTAAACAAATGTGACCAGTAAAACCCTGTTTGTAAAATTTTTGCTGCTATTTTTGAGGTGCCGAAATGTCCTCTATATAGTGATGAATGGCAGTGATAAATGACACTTTCCATATCTTCCTCTGGTATGCATCTTCTTATCAGCCCATCATTACATCTCTTGTACAGTAGAGGTTCCTCCTATAAGTAATATCTTACATCATGTAAGAATTTCTTCCTTTACTGATAAGTCATGTTTGTAGGCAGTATCCTGCATACAAGAAAATTAACAAAATCAGCTTACCATGGAGCCTTGAAGAATGCAAGTAATTGCTCATCAGGAAATGAATCTTCAATTGGCAAATCTTCGAAGTCCTCTATGTACTCCAATTTTAGTCTGGAAAGATTGTCAGCTACTATGTTTTCGAATCCCTTTTTGACTTTTATTTCAAGGTCAAATTCTTGTAGGAGTAGGATCCATCGAATCAGCTTTGGTTTTGCTTTTTTCTTGTTCAAAAGGTACCGGATCGCAGCATAATCTGTGAATACAATGACTTTCAACCCAATGAGGTAAGATCTAAACTTGTCCATTGCAAACAACACTGTTAGGAATTCCTTCCCTATGGTGGCATAATTGATTTGCGCATCATCTAATGTCTTGCTAGCATAATAAATAGCATGGAGCTTTTTATCCTTTCTTTGCCCGAGCACTGCTCCAACTGTAGAGTCACTCGCGTCGCACATCACCTCGAATGGCAGCTCCCAATTTGGTGGTTGCATTATTGGTGCTGATATCAGGGCTTCTTTGATCCTGTTAAAGGAAATAAGGCAATTTTCATCAAAATCAAAGGAAACATCTTGACTGAACAAGTTAGTAAGTGTCTTAGCTATTTTGGAAAAATCCTTGATAAATCTTCTGTAGAATCCTACATGTCCCAAAAAGCTTCGCATGTTTTCAATGATCTCAATTTTTGCCTTATCTACTTGTAACACCCTCCCTGTAGCAACTCCGTACATTCTACTGTTCCAGTGACGAGTGTCGATCTGGACAGCTAGAACGTTCGGAAAAATATTTAAACTAAAGTGAGGAACCATAATTAACTCAAACATTTATAAGAAAAATTTAGGAAAAATTTTAGAAATAAAATAAAACTAAGTTAAATGAGCCGGTGCCCTAGCAATGGGTAACCTAGCGGGAAGTTGCGGTTCTCGCAACTAGGAGCCCTAGACCCGAGGGAAAATTCAAAAAATAATTTTTGGGACTCCAGAGAAGGGTCATTGAGGTTCCTATGACATTAGAATACCAAGAAAATGCTTAGAAAAAAATTTTCAATTAGTACAGACGATTTTGGCTCAATAAGCCAAACGGAGGGCATTTTGGTCATTTCGTCTTCAAAGATGATTTTTGGCCGACTTTTCCAGTTAAGTAAATAATTATTATGACATAAAATATGAATAAATATTGCTATAAATTAGATTGAAATTGAGTAGAAAAGAAAAAAAATGAATTAAATAAGAAATTATGACATCACATGATGTCATTAGTGTGCCTCCACCCAATCACATGGTGACACATGGCTATAACTCACTCAAAATAAGTTAAATGGGTAGAAATGAAAGAAAAATCAGATTTCTTTTTTCCTTTCTTCTTCCATCCATAGCCTCCCTTATCCCTTCCACCCAAACCTCCACGAAAGCTCCACCAAAGCTTCATAACTCACCAAATCTCACCCCAAAACCCTAAATACCCTTCATAAAAATTAATCCCCACATCAAGAGCAAGATTTTGATTATCATAAAGTGAAGAAATTCCAAGGTTTATACAAGCCAATAAAGAGACCAAAGAGGTTAGTGCATGTTAATTACTTAATCTTGTTTATTTCTTAAAATTTAGTTTGAATATGAACAAATAATTAAGAAATTGAGATAAATCATGTGTGAAATTGAGAATTGAATTTTGGCTAGCTTTATGGGAGTGGTAGTTGATGGTTTTGATGGATTTAAAATGGCTTAGAAATGGTGTTGATATGTAGACATAAATTTGAAATGGATTAGTATGCCTAATTGACATGTGTTGTGTGAACCTTGAATTTGAGCTAGGGTTTGGACACAAAAACTTAGATCTTGTTCATGTGTTGGTAAAAGTAAGTGTTAATGGTCAATTAGTGACCATTTGGTTATGTGTAAACAAGAAATGAAGTGGTTTGTGTAGTGGAAATTGAGGTAAGTATGGCTGCCCTTGGTGACCTACAGAACTGGGCATGAGTCCAATAGGTTTAGGCAGCAATAAATGGAGTTGTAGAGGTTCAATTGGTGCAAGGCCAATTGGACATGAAACTAAACACATAATGTCACAACTTTGGTGAAGAATCATGCCCATAAAACCAAACCAAGTTAACCTAAAGACTGCTCTAATCCGGGTGACCTACATTCTGCCTGGGCAAAATGACTAAATAAATAGTGTTTAGTCATTGGGCCATAACTCAGTGTAGAAAGGTCCAATTGACCTGAAAATTTACCAGCAATAAGCTGAGATATAGACCTACAACTTTCAAGGAGAAACCTAACCCAAATTATGAATATAACATATTTAAAAAGTGACCTGCATTCACTGCTCAAAATACTATAGATTTGGTCAATCCAGAAAATCTGGAAAATTTGTAATCCGGCTAGTTGTGGTTTTTGGGTCATAAATTGAGCTACAAAACTCAAAATGGAGTGATTCAAAAAAATAAATGTAACTAGATAAAAAAAGGAACAACTTTTATGTTGATCACTTTGCCAAATTCCCACTGCAAAAATGACTAATGGAATAGTAAACACAAAGCTTGAAATCTGAAAATTTTGAATAATTAACATTAAGCTTAGAAATGGTATTGGCAACCAATACCAACAATTTTAGAATGCAAAATGTGGTATGTTGGGAGTATTAAAACTAATGTACCTATTGTCTATGCAAAAGTCAATATTTTTGCTGACTAATGGAATGAATAGTAACACATAAACTTAAATTTCAAGAATTATATAAATTAAGAGTATAACATGCCCTAGTACACCTAGCAAGATTGGTTTGGATAGGTTGGCATACCAATAGGGTTTGGTTAGCAGTACTGCACATGGCATTATGCCATTCTGTGATTTCATGGCTTTTAGCCATTCTGACACTATGTTGATACTTGGCCTTGTGCCTAATGTTATTACAGCTTATTAGCTGTTCAGTTGCACACCGGGAGATACATATGTGACCGATGGTGTGACAGCCCGAGGTACTTGATACCCAGTGCCAGTTTACCCGTTTATCTAGTCCAGTCATCCAGTATAGGTTACTTGGGCAACCAAAAATGAAAGTAAATAAATTTAATGAAATTATGAATATAACAAGTACAAAATAAATAAGATTACCAATAATGATTGAAAAATTGTCTGCATAAGACATTAGGACATGCACTGCATATTTATTTTCTGTTATTTCTTTTTATTTTATTATTGGCACCACTAAGCATTATTGCTTAGCGCGTTGCTTTTGCCACGCGTAGGCTCTGGAGAGACCGACCGAGAGCCCAGTAGACCACAGACTGGGTGAGACCTTCTGCAGCTCTGCATAGTGTCCGTGTCACCTCACCGTCATCAGTGCATTGATAGGACACTAGGTTTTATTTTGATATTTTGTAATTAACTTTTACTTTCCATGTGCAATTGAAACTCATGTAATGTATTTTGGTGTTAATGTAAATAGTGAGAATTGTGTTTATGATTGAAAAAAAAATTGAATATTTATGTATGACTTGTATATGAATTTCATATGAAATGAATGAATGAGAATGGGAGTATATATGAGAAATATTGGGATTTTGTTGATGAAATGAAGTTTGAGAATGATTGAAAATTTTGGAAGTTGTTTTCATAGGTTTCAAAGAACTATTTTATCCATTTTCAGCCGGTACTCTGCTGGATTTTCTATAAAATTTTCAGAACCTCAAATAAATTATAATTTCAATAATTGACTTAAATGAATTATATTTCACAAATTGTACTTCATAACTATGAAAAAAATAAATTAGGAAGAATAAAAATGATTGAATTAAATAGGGTGTTCCGATACACTGCGTGGCATATCTTGTCGGCTACACTGTAGACAGGTAAGGGGTGTCACATTTAGTGGTATCAGAGCACGGTTTAGGCATTTTTGGGCCTAGATCGAGTCCATACCATGCATTATATTCGTAAGAGTCGAGGTGACACTAATGCATATCTGTTTGTCTTTGTTATTTTGAATAGGATATGGACCCTATATCACAGAGGGCAGTTGAGGAGGAAGTGGAGAGTCATGCTCCACCTGTAGCAGCTGAGACAGGGGGTAGGGGAGAACCTGCTCCGCCAGCTCAAGCAAAGCCTGCTCAGCCTCCATAGCCTGTGTTCCAGCAAATGGCCGATTTCTTTAGATAAATGGCTGGGGTAATGCCACCACCACCACCACCACCTCCACAGCCCGTGTTCAAGCAAATGGCCGATTTCTTTAGATAAATGGCTGGGGTAATGCCACCACCACCACCACCACCTCCACAGCAGAAATCACATCTAGAAAGACTAAGAAAATTTGGAATAGTGGATTTCTTTGGTAGAGAGAAGATAATTCTGTTGTAGCCTAAAATTGGTTGAACAAAACCGGTAGAGTTTTAAAATAACTGCACTGCACTCTTGAACAAAATCTAGAAGCTGCTGTATCTTTGTTGTAAGATGATGCCTACCAATGGTGGGATATAGTGTCTAGTGAAGTGCAGCCAGAAGTAATAACTTGAGACTTCTTCCTCTCAGAATTCAAGAAGAAATATGTGGGTAGTGTATACCTGGAAGAGAGAAGAAGAGAGTTCATTAATCTGAGGCAGAGACAGCTGACAGTGGCAGAGTATGAAAAGGAATTTGTCAGACTGAGCCGCTACAGAAAGGAGATAGTCCCTAATGAGGCCGAAAGGTGTAAGAGATTTGAAGAGAGATTAAATGACAATATCAAGATCATGATCACTGCCTTGGGAATTACAGACATCACTAAGTTAGTGGAAGCTGCATTAAAAGTGGAGAAAGTGAGAATAAGTGAGCAAACCAGAAGAGAGAGACAGCAGAAGAGGGGCCCGGTTCAGTTTAGCTCATCTCATACACTAGGAAAGAAGATCAAAGGTCCACCTACACAGAGTTTAGGTCAACCACAAGGTCAGGGTCAGTCCCACGGGCCCAGGCCATAGTTCACCCCTAGGAGAGGTCAGTCCACACCATCATGGGTAGCTCTCCAGGGACGGGGTTCAGGGGACCAGCCCCAGTATCTTCTGCATGTCCACATTACCTAAAGTGGCATAAGGGGGAGTGTTGGAGAGTGACTGGTGCCTGCTTAAGGTGTGGGTCGACAGAGCATCAGCTGAGGAACTATCCATGTAGAACTACTACAGTTGCTCCAGCACAAGCAGACAGACCTGCTCCTGCACCACAAAGGGGTAGGAAATCTGGCAAATCTGAAGCAGTGGGACCATCACAAAGACCTGCATATGAGCTAGTAGAGAGGTCTGAGGGAAGACCACCTGCCAGAGCCTATGCCATGAGAGCTCAGGAGGAGCAAGATGCCTTAGACATCATCAGGGGTACGTTCTCCCTCTACAATACATCTGTGGATGCATTGGTGGATCCAGGATCCACTCATTTATACATCTGCATCAACCTACCTGTAGAAAGGGGGATACTAGTAGGGGAGAGTGACCAAGACATCCTGGTCACTAATCCATTGGGCCATAGTGTAATGGTGAAGAAAGTGTACAAAGGTTGCCCTTTAAGGATTCAAGGGTATGAATTCTTGGCAGACCTGATTGAGTTGCCTTTCCATGAGTTTGACGTGATTTTGGGAATGGACTAGTTATCACGTTATCAAGCAATGGTTGATTGTAAATTGAAGAGAATTTCCTTGAAAACTCCTGAGGGTAATGAGATCACAGTTGTGGGGGAAAGGACAGATTTCTTATCCAATGTCATCTCAGCCACAGTTGCAAGAAAACTGATGAGAAAAGGCTGTGAAGCCTACCTAGCACATGTGGTGGATACTAGGCAGGCTAAGCCAGATCTGTGTGACATATGCACAGTAAGAGACTTCCCAGATGTATTCCTTGAAGAATTGCCTGGCTTGCCACCAGAAAGGGAAGTTGAATTTGCTATTGAGATACTGCCAGGTACAACACCAATCTCTATTGCTCCTTATAGGATGGCACCCATAGAATTGAAGGAACTGAAAATCCAGTTACAGAAGTTACTGGATAAGGGGTTCATACGCCCCAGTGTGTCCCATGGGGAGCTCCAATGCTATTTGTGAAAAAGAAGGATGGGACTTTGAGGTTGTGCATCGATTACCAACAGTTGAATAAAGTGACAGTGAAGAATAAATATCCATTGCCTAGAATTGATGGTCTGTTTGATCAGTTAAAGGGAGCAGGAGTATTTTTAAAAATTGATCTCAGATCAGGGTATCATCAGTTGAGGGTGAAGGATGCAGATGTGCCAAAGACTGCATTCAAGACCCGGTATGGGCATTATGTGTTCCTGGTGATGCCCTTTGGCCTAACAAATGCACCAGCGGCATTCATGGACCTTATGAACCGTATCTTTCATCCATACTTAGATCGATTCATAGTGGTCTTTATTGATGATATTTTGGTGTATTCCAAGACCAAGGAAGAACATGATGAGCATTTGAGGATTATTTTGCAAACCCTGAGAGAAAAGAAGCTGCATGCTAAGTTGTCCAAGTGTGACTTCTGGTTGAATGAGATTGCATTCCTTGGACACATAGTGTCAACTGATGAGATTAGAGTGGATCCCTAAAAAATAGAAGCAGTGATGGAATGGAAGCCTCCCTGAAATACAATTGAGGTCAGAAGTTTTTTGGGGCTAGTTGGGTATTACAGAAGATTTGTGAAGAGATTTTCTTTAATAGCTGCTCCAATGACCAAGTTATTACACAAGAATGTCATGTCAGCAAGTCAAGGCAGAACGTCAAGTTCCATCGGGTTTGCTACAGCTTATATGCATACATGAATGGAAATGGGATCGGGTCACCATGGACTTTGTAAGTGGTCTACCTCTCATCCAGAAGAAGCATGATGCAGTATGGGTGATAGTAGATAGATTGATGAAGTTAGCACACTTTCTGCCAGTTAGGACTGACTACTCACTGGAGAAGTTAGCAGAATTGTATATTAGTGAGATAGTTAGACTGCATAGAGTCCCACTTTCCATCATATCTGATCGAGACTCGAGGTTTACATCGAGATTTTGGAAGAAATTGAATGAATCCTTGGGTACACAACTCCACTTCAGCACAGCTTTCCATCCTCAGACGGATGGGCAATCAGAAAGAGTAATCCAGGTAAACAATTGAAACCAATTTAACTAATACAAATATTGAACTGAAATGATAATAATAACATGAAATACATGGCAGGTCCTTGAGGATATGCTAAGGAGTTGTGTCATTGACTTGGAAGAAAGTTAGGATAGATACCTTCCACTGGCAGAATTTGCATACAACAATAGCTACCAAGATAGTATCCAAATGGCCCCGTATGAAGCATTGTATGGGAGAAAATGTAGAACTCCAGTGTGCTGGATTGAATTAGGTGAAGATAAACTGGTAGGGCCAGACCTGGTGAAACAGACTGAGAAAAAAGTAAAACTAATCAAAGCCAATCTGAAGGTTGCCTCAGACAGATAGAAATCTTACACCAACCTAAAGAGGAAAGAAATAGAATATGCGGTTGGCGACAAAGTATTCCTTAAGGTGTCATTGTGGAAGAAGGTACTGAGGTTTGGAAGAAAAGTTAAGTTAAGCCCTAGGTTCATTGGCCCATATGAAGTCATTGAACGTGTGGGTCCAATGGCCTATAGGCTAGCTTTACCACTAGAGCTGGACAAGATCCACAATGTGTTCCACGTATCAATGCTAAGAAGATACCGCTCAGATCCTTCACATGTCATCTCCATGGAAGAAATTGAAGTACAACTGGATTTGACATATGAAGAAGAACCCATACGGATCCCGGCTTGGGAAGTGAAAGAGTTGAGGACTAAGCAGATTCCACTAGTGAAAGTACTTTGAAGGAACCACAACATCGAGGAGGCAACTTGGGAAAGTGAAGAGATGATGAGACAATAGTTCCCTCAACTGTTTACATCAGGTAAATTTTGAGGATAAAATTTAATTAGAGGGGAAGAGTTGTATCACCCTCCCGGTAGCAACTCCGTACATTCTACTGTTCTGGTGACCAGTGTTGGTCTGGACAGCTAGAACGTCCGAAAAAATATTTAAACTAAAGTGAGGAACCATAATTAACTCAAATATTAATAAGAAAAATTTAGAAAAAATTTTAGAAATAAAATACAATTAAGTTAAATGAGCCGGTGCCCTAGTGATGAGTAACCTAGCGAGAAGTTGTGGTTCTCGCAACTAAGAGCCCTAGACCCGAGGAAAAATTCATAAAAAAATTTTTGGGACTCCAGAGAAGGGTTATTGAGGTTCCTATGGCATTAGAATGCCAAGAAAATGCTTAGAAAAATTTTTCAATCGGTAAAGATGATTTTGGCTCAATAAGCCAAATGAAGGGCATTTTGGTCATTTCATCTTCAGAGATGATTTTTGGCCGACTTGTCCAGTTAAGTAAATAATTATTATGACATAAAATATGAATAAATATTGCTATAAATTAAATTGAAATTGAGTAGAAAAGAAAAAAAAATGAATTAAATAAGAAATGATGACATCACATGATGTCATTAGTGTGCCTCCACCCAATCACATGGTGACACATGGCTATAACTCACTTAAAATAAGTTAAATGGGCAGAAATGAAAGAAAAAATCAGATTTCTTTTTTCCTTTCTTCTTCCATCCATAGCCTCCCTTATCCCTTCCACCCAAACCTCCATGAAAGCTCCACCAAAGCTTCATAACTCACCAAATCTCACTCTAAAACCCTAAACACCCTTTACAAAAATTAATCCTCACATCAAGAGCAAGGTTTTGATTATTATAAAGTAAAGAAATTCTAAGGTTTATAAAAGCCAATAAAGAGACCAAAGAGGTTAGTGCATGTTAATTACTTAATCTTGTTTATTTCTTAAAATTTAGTTTGAATATGAACAAATAATTAAGAAATTGAGATAAATCATGTGTGAAATTGAGAATTGAATTTTGGCCAGCTTTATGGGAGTGGTAGTTGATGATTTTGATGGATTTAAAATGGCTTAGAAATGGTGTTGATGTGTAGACATAAATTTGAAATGGATTAGTATGCCTAATTAACATGTGTTTTGTGAACCTTGAATTTGAGCTAGGGTTTGGACATAAAAACTTGGATCTTGTTCATGTGTTGGTGAAAGTAAGTTTTAATGGTCAATTAGTGACCATTTGGTTATGTGTAAACAAGAAATAAAGTGGTTTGTGTAGTGGGAATTGAGGTTAGTATGGCTGCCCTTGGTGACCTACAGAACTGGGCATGAGTCCAGCTGGTTTGGGAAGCAATAACTGGAGTTGTAGAGGTTCAATTAGTGCAAAGCCAATTGTACATGAAATTAGACACATAATGGCACAACTTTGGTGAAGAAACCATGCCCATAAAACAAAACCAAGTTGACCTAAAGATTGCCCTAATCTGGGTGACCTGCATTCTGCCTGGGCAAAATGACCAAATGAATAGTGTTTAGTAATTTGGCCATAACTCAGTGTAGAAAGGTGCAATTGACCTAAAATTTTACCACAAACAAGCTGAGATATAGACCTACAACTTTCAAGAAGAAACCTACCCATAAATTATGATCATAACATATTCAAAAATGACCTGCAGTCACTGCTCAAAATACTGTAGATTTGGTCAGTCCAGAAAATCTGGAAAATTTGTAATCCGGCCAGTTGTGGTTTTTGGGTCATAACTTGAGCAACAAAACTCCAAATGGAGTGACTCACAAAAAAAAATGTAACTAGACAAAAAAAAAAAGGAACAACTTTCATGTTGATTACTTTGCCAAATTCCCACTGCAAAAATAACTAATGGAACAGTAAACACAAAGCTTGAAATCTGAAAATTTTGAACAATTAACATTAAGCTTAGAAATGGTATTGGCAACCAATACCAACAATTTTAGAATGCAAAATGTGGTATGTTGGGAGTATTAAAACTAATGTACCTATTGTCTATGCAAAAGTCAACATTTTTATTGACTAATGGAATGAATAGTAACACCTAAACTTAAATTTCAAGAATTGTATAAATTAAGAGTATAACATGCTCTAGTACACCTAGCAAGATTGATTTGGATAGGTTGGCATGCCAATAGGGTTTAGTTAGCAGTACTGCACATGGCCTATGCCATTCTGTGATTTCATGGCTTTTAGCCATTCTGACACTATGTTGATACTTGGCCTTGTGCCTAATGTTATTACAGCTTATTAGCTGTTCAGTTGCACACTAGGAGATACATATGTGACCGATGTTGTGACGGGCCGAGGTACTTGATACCCAGTGCCAGTTTACCCGTTTATCTAGTCCAGTCGTCTAGTATAGGTTACTTGGGCATCCAAAAATGAAAGTAAATAAATTTAATGAAATTATGAATATAACAAGTACAAAATAAATAAGATTACCAAGAATGATCGAAAACATGCACTGCATATTTATTTTCTGTTATTTCTTTTTATTTTATTATTAGCACCACTAAGCATTATTGCTTAGCGCGTTGCCTTTTGCCACGCGTAGGTTCTAGAGAGACCGACCGAGAGCCCAGTAGACCACAGATTGGATGAGCCCTTCTGCAGCTCTGCATAGTGTTCGTGTCACCTCACCGTCATCAGTGCATTAGTAGGACATTAGGTTTTATTTTGATATTTTGTAATTAACTTTTACTTTCTTATGTGCAATTGAAACTCATGTAATGTATTTTGGTATTAATGTAAATAGTGAGAATTGTGTTTATGAACAAAAAAAAAATTGAATATTTATGTATGACTTGTATATGAATTTCATATGAAATGAATGAATGAGAATGGGAGTATATATGAGAAATATTGGGATTTTGTTGATGAAATGAAGTTTGAGAATGATTGAAAATTTTAGAAGTGCTTTTCACAAGTTCTGAAGAACTCTTTTATCCAATTTTAGCCAGCACTCTGCCGAATTTTCTATAAAATTTTTGGAACCTCAAATAAATTATAATTTCGATAAATGACTTAAATGAATTATATTTCATAAATTGTACTTCATAACTATGAAAAAAATAAATTAGGAAGAATAAAAATAATTGAATTAAATTGGGTGTTCCGATACACTGCATGGCATATCTTGCTCGGCTACACTGTAGAGGGGTAAGGGGTGTCACACTACTTCAATTCCTCTTTCTGATATCAAATGTCCCAGAACTATGCCTTCTTTTACCATGAAGTGGCACTTTTTCCAATTTAGGACCAAGTTTGATTCTTCAAATCTTTGCAACAGCTTAGATAAATTAGCTAGGCAATCATCAAAAATAGTTCCATAGACAGAAAAATCATCCTTAAAAACTTCCATGATATCTTCAATATAATCAGAAAAGATATCCATCATGCATCTTTGAAAGGTAGCAGGGGCATTACAAAGGCCAAAAGACATTCTCCTATATGCAAATGTTCCATAAGGGCAAGTGAATGTTGTCTTTTCTTGGTCTTTTGGGTTAATAGGAATTTGAAAGAATCCCGAATACCTATCTAGGTAATAGAAATAAGAGTGTTTCGTTAATCTTTCTAACATTTGATGAATGAAGGGAAGAGGGAAATGGTCTTTTCTAGCAGCACCGTTTAATTTCCTATAGTCTATGCACATTCGCCAACCACTGACTACTTTAGTAGGGATTAGTTCATTACTTGCATTTTGGATAATAGTTGTCTCACCTTTCTTAGGAACTACATGTATTGGACTAACCCATTTACTATCAGAGATTGGGTATATAATACCTGCATCTAATAGTTTTAAAATTTCTTTCTTGACTACTTCTTTTATGTTTGGGTTAAGTCTTCTTTGGTGTTCGATTGTGGGTTTACTATTTTCTTCCATGGGTATCCTATGCATGAAAATTGAAGGGTTGATTCCCTCCAAGTCTTCTATTTTATACCCTATGGCTTTGCTATGGATCCTAAGTTCTTTTAGCAATTTTTCCTCTTCTAATTTAGAAAGGCTAGCATTGATTATAACAGGATATTTAGAATTTGAGTCCAGAAATGCATACCTTAACGAGGAGGGAAGAGGTTTAAGCTCTACCTGTTTGGCGTTTTCCTAGAGCTTACCTTCGGTTTGTTCCTCCTTCAACTCCTCTATCTCAGAAGCTTTAGCTAATGGTAGGGGTGGATGAGCTGCTAATGTAACAACCTAGGCAAATCCCACATCGACAAAACACGGGAGAGATGTTGGGTTTATAAGATGGAGGTTCCTAACCCCTATTGACGCGTTTTAAAACTGTGAGGGCTTCAGCTCAGAGCGGACAATATCACTAGTGGGCCGAGCCATTACATTTGTGGTATCAGAGCTGCTCCGCGTGCAACCTTGAATGATGGTGGGGCAAACCTCAGCGAGGATGCTGAGTCCCATAAGGGGGGTGGATTGTAACACCCTAGGCAAATCCCACATCGATAAAACACGGGAGAGATGCTGGGTTTATAAGTTGGTGGTTCGTAACCCCTATTGACGCGTTTTAAAACCGTGAGGGCTTCAGCCCAGAGTGGACAATATCACTAGTGGGCCGGGCCGTTACATTTGTGGTATCAGAGTCGCTCCGCGTGCAACCTTGAACGATGGTGGGGCAAACCTCAGCGAGGACGCTGAGTCCCATAAGATGGGTGGATTGTAACAACCTAGGCAAATCCCACATCGACAAAACACGGGAGAGATGCTGGGTTTATAAGATGGAGGTTCCTAACCCCTAGTGACGCGTTTTAAAACCGTGAGGGCTTTGGCCCAGAGCGGACAATATCACTAGTGGGCCGGGTAATGGCCCGGCCCACTAGTGATATTGTCCGCTCCGGGCCGAAGCCCTCATGATTTTAAAACGCGTCACTAGGGATTACGAACCATCAACTTATAAACCCAGCATCTCTCCCGTGTTTTGCCAATGTGGGATTTGCCTAGGGTGTTACAATCCACCCCCCTTATGGGACTCAGCGTCCTCACTGAGGTTTACCCCACCACTGTTCAAGGTTGCACGCGGAGTGGCTCTGATACCACAAATGTAATGGCCCAGCCCACTAGTGATATTGTTCGCTCTGGGCCAAAGCCCTCACGGTTTTAAAACGCGTCACTAGGGATTACGAACCATCAACTTATAAACCCAACATCTCTCCCGTGTTTTGCCGATGTGGGATTTGCCTAGGGTGTTACAGCTAACTGTTGTGCATAGGCTGCTATTTCTGTATTTTCATCATCCACTATGTGGCTGTGCACAATACATGCTTCAAGAGGATCTTTAGGATGTGTCTCATGAAATTCCTTTTCAACTTGTTCATCAATTGTGTCAACTTTGAAGCATTCATCAGGTTCAAATCTATTTTTCATTGTGTCGAATAAGTTGAACTCTACTTCTTCTTCTCCTATTTTGAGAGTTAGTCGCCCATTTTTGACGTCTATGATAGCTCCGACGGTTGCCAAGAATGGTCTTCCCAAGATAATGGGAATTTTAACATCTTCTTCCATCTCAAGGACAACAAAGTCCACTAGAATGAAGAATTTGCTCACTTTGATCGGAATGTTCTCTAGTATTCCTACAAGATATTTAACAGATCGATCAGCCAATTGCAATGAGATTGTTGTTGGTTCCAGTTCCCCGATCTCCAGCTTTTTGCATATTGATAGGGGCATTAAACTGACACTTGCCCTAAGATCACAGAGGGCCTTATCTATTTTTTTGTCACCAATGAGACAAGTTATGGAGAAGCTTCCTGGATCCTTTAACTTTGGAGGCAGTTTGTTCTGCAGTATGGCACTGCATTCTTTTGTTAGAGCTGCTGTTCCATAGTCTTCTAGCTTCCTTTTCTTTAACAGAATTTCTTTAAGAAATTTGGCATACGATGGCATCTGAGAAATTGCTTCAGTGAAGGGGATGTTGATGTAAAGCTTCTGTAAAACTTCCAAAAACTTCCCAAACTGCTTGTCCTATTTGGCTTTCTGAAATCTCTAAAGAGAAAGTAGGGGAGGCTAGTATGGTTTTGGTAATTTTTTTGTTTTCCTTGCTTCCTCTTCCTGATCTTTCTTAGCTTCTTCCTCCTTTTTCTCTGCTTGGTCTTTAGATTTTTCTATGGTTCCCTCTGTTGGTTCTACCTCTGGTTGTACTAGAGTTCTCCCACTCCTTAGTGTAACTGCTTTATAATGCTCCCTTGGGTTCATTTCTGGTTGGCTAGGCAGTTTGCCAGCAGCCTTACTTGAAGAGCTTGCTTGCTGAGCGATCTGATTCTCTAGCATCTTGTTATGAGTAGCAACTGGGTCCACTCTGGAAGTCAGCTATTTAATCAATTCAGTTTTTTGTTGTTGAGCTGCTAGAAATCCTTCCATCATGGTTTCCATTGTCATTTTCGGTTTAGGTAGTTGAGGTTGGAGAGGTAGTGATGACTGTGCAAAGTTTTGTCCTCTGTTCTGAAATCCAGGGAGTGCTGGTGGTTTGTACCCTTGTTGCTTGTTTATTGGCTGGTTTTGCTGATTGGACCATGAGAAATTTGGGTGCTTCCTCCATCCATGGTTGTAAGTATTTGAATATGGATTGTTGGGCTACCTCTGGTTGAAGTTTCCTCCATTATTCACATAGTTCATCTATTCTGAGGAGGGTTCATTGAAATTATTGTATTTTGAACTCATATATCCTCCTCCATAACTGTCTTCAGGTTGACTGTTTGTACCAACTGTGTTGGCTTGCATCTTTTCGAGTTTCCTTGTGAGCTGATCGAATTGAGCATTTACCATGCTTAGAGCGTCTACTTTTAGTACCCCTGCAGTTTTCCTTGCATTTTCTCTTTCATTTGACCACTCATAGTTATGGTATGCAACTCTTTCTAAAAGTTCAGGTGCTTGTGGCACTGTTTTGTCCATTAGATCACCTTCTGCAGCTGAATCAACTGTGCTCCTTGTAGAGGGTAGTAATCCATTATAGAAATTTTGCACTAATAGCCAATCTTCTATACCATGGTGTGGACATTCCCTCTGCAGGTCTTTGTATCTTTCCCATTCGTCATAGAGTGATTCTCCTTCCTTTTGTCTGAAGGTGTTGAGCTCGAGTCTCAGTTTTGCAGTCTTTGCAGGTAGAAAATATCTTGCTAGAAAAGCTTAAGAGAGGTTCTCCCAAGTAGTGAACGTTCCAGCTAGTTGAGAAAGTAATCACTTCCTTGCACTATCCCAAAGGAAGAATGAGAATGCTCTAAGTCTTATTGCTTGGTCAGACACTCCATTCATCTTGAATGTATCACATAAGGCAAGAAAGCATTGGAGGTGATAATGTGGGTCTTCTGTAGGCAAACCTGCAAATTGGGTTTGTTGAATTATTTGGAGCCATGCTGGTTTTAATTTAAAGTTGTTTGCTTCCATTGTGGGTCTAGTGACACTGAGCTGAAATCCTTGAACAGATGGAGCTCCGTAATCTCTCAAGAGTCCTAGTCTGTCATTATTATCTCCGATGGTTAGAATTTTAGGATCTCCTTGACTGTGCTCTTAATGTTTCCTTTCCCTCCTAATGGCTTTCAAAGTTCTGTCTATCTCCGGATCATAGTCCAAAATTTCTTCTTCTGGCCTTGTTTTGGTCATATACCAGATTGAGCAACTGAGAGAAAAGAAGAAAAATATAACCAGTAAAATAAAATTATATAATAAATATAATTGCCTAAATCAGTTAAATTGCCTATCGCTTGATATCACTATAGCCAAAGAATCCTCGGTAATGGTGCCAAAAACTTGTTTGCTGGTTTTATAACCCCGCAAGTGCACGGATCGCTAATAAGTAATAAAGTGATAAGTAGAATATCGTTCCCACGAGGACCTTTGTTTAGCAACTACCAATCTATATAGTAATTTTGACTGTCTAGGCTATCGAATATTTAGGGAATGAAGTTTATTAACTTTTAACACTGGAATAGTAAACTTAAAATGAAGTAATCTATTTTTGGAACAATTCTAGAGTTAAGATTTCACACTTGAATCTTATTAAGGATGTTATCTCGTTTATTTACTGAATTAAGGATCGTTTTCCTTGATGGAAATTAGTCCTAAGTTATCCTAAATCCTCTCTCAAGGCATCTAGGGTGTATTTTAATTAACTCAAACCCTACTTTTGTGGTGATCAAATTAATTATAATCCTTTAAGACCTTTGACCAATTTTTAGGTTCCACAAAGGTATCAGCCTATGTCTAGGTTAGATTTCCTAGGTTCAAGATCTTGATTTTCTAATGTTAATCTTCACCTTTTAGTCCTTCAATCAACATCTACAATCATATATAAGTGGGTACCATCACATACCATGCATTAGGATCACAAGAAATTAAATCAAGAAACGAATCTCAAATCCAGTGAATAATACTTAATGTTCATCCATAATAATGATTACAAGTATTACACTTCCAAATCCAGAATAAGGAAACTACTCACTCATGGTGAGTTCAACAAATATCATGATAAAAGGTAAAAAACAGTAAAAAGAAAATCATGTAAAAGAAATAAAGCAATAGAATTCTGTCTAGGGAGATGAAACGAAGGAAGCGAAGATAGTTTGTAGCTTTGATCTTTTGGAGCTTCGGCTGGAAAACTTCTTTTTACTGATGCAAAGCCCGACAGCAGCACCCTTCAGCAGCACTCCCTGCGAACCCCTTTCTTCTGATGTTTTCTTTTCTATTTATATTGGTTGCTCTAGGGTTAAGTCACTTTGAGTTCAAAAGGCTTTAGGAGTCTCATTTGAATCAGAAAATAGGAGGGGAATTCGAGTTACAAAACTGGCTGCAGCATATTACATGGCCCGTGTGTCACTACACGGGTCCCGTAATGTAGGGCCGTGTAACTTGCTAAAGGAGAATTGTGAAATCTTGTTTTGGCACAGAAAGTTACACGGGTCTGTGCCAATTACACGGGCCTGGTTACATGGGCCATGTATTGTTGTTCCCATAAGTTGTTTCCTGGCAGAGACTTGTACGGGTCTCCGCAGATTACACGGCTCTACTTACACAACTCATGTACTTACGTTTCTCTTCGATTCTCTTGGCTTTCTTCTGGTAGAGAGTTACACGGGTCTGGGGCTTGGTTTACATGACCCATGTGCTTTGTATCAGCAACAATTCTCTGCCTTTTTACCTCTCCAAGCTTTTCTTTGCCCTCCCATTCTTTGGGGCTTCACCCAAATACCTGAAATGATGCAGAAAACATGGAATTAAGGGCTTGGCAATAGAATTTACAAAAACTCATGAAATCAAGTATTATGCATGAAAATACTTGCCTAAATGCTATGAAATAGTATGCAAATGTGTTTAAAAATATCTATACAATTCAAGTGTATCATGTAACATCCTTAATTTACTCTAAAAGGTATTTATATAAATTATAAAATTAATTGTGTGTGAAATTGCCTCTATTCATACCTAGAAATTTGGCTACCAGGGGTTAGAGGACCAAATTAAATTAATTGATAAGTTAAGGCGCAAGCAAGAGATTAGAGGACTAACTTGAAGTAATTACTAAGTTGAGGGGAGAATTTAGAAATTATGATAATAAAAGAAAAAATATCGCTAATAGGAAATAGAAAGCTCATTATGGACCAATGGGTAAAACTAATAAAAATCAGCCTTATCTTCTTCCTCCCAAAGCTGCCGGCCATTCATCCTTCTTCCTCCTTTCTTTTGTTTTCTTTTAATAGCCCAAATTCTCTCAAATTTGAAGAGGGAATACCCAGTAAAAATCCTAAATCACGCCATTTTTGGAGGTCTAAGCAAAAGAGAGTAATAAGACTTAGTGATTCAAGCTTTAAGAATAATTCCTTGAAGGGTTTGGTGGATATTTGAAGGAAGAGGGGGCAACAGCTAGTACTCAAGTGGGGTTAGTGCTATAACTTATGTTTTGATCATATTTGAGTAAGAATTTCATTAGGGATAAGGAAGAAATGCAAATTGATGGAAATAATAGCTTGTATGTCTGTTGGAGGTTTGAATCTGCCAGTAGACTGTAGGATTAGTCACTTTTAAAAATTCATAACTTGAGCTAGCAAAGTTAGATTATTGTGATCTTTATGTCTATGAAAACTTTGATGAATGCCTTAAACTTTGTAGTTTCGTGCTAGACCTAATTCCCCTGTTAAGATGGTGTTTGAAGGCAAAACTTTTTATTACTTAAATTTGGAAAACTATTCTAATGGTTTCTAGAAGCAGGACAACCAATTTTAAAAATCATATCTTGTGCTACAGAACTTAAAATGGTGTGATTCTTAAATCATTGGAAAGCTTAATGAATGCCCTGAAACTTTTTAGTTATGGCCAAGAATTGATTTTGCCTGCTACATAGTGATATTTTTACTTTTCCTATTATTGCTCTAGATGTGATTGAAGTTTGGAGTAGGTTGCATATTTTTATTCATAACTTGAGATGTATACCAGATTTTGATATGATTCAAATTGGAGATTGAAATAGACATATGAAAGTTGAATTCTGGAAAATAAGGTAATAAAACCCTTTTTCTATGATTTTTTGTAGAATTTTAATTTTGCTACACCTATTTACCCGAATTGACTAGAAATTGTAATTGTGTTTTTTTAATGATAATGATTGTGAATGAGTTGTGAATAAAAGGGAATTGGTAAGCATGTCTTGATTGAATAAATTACATGTAATATTAAAAATGTGTATGCCCATTATAAGTCTAGAAATAGGTGGCATGAGGAAATTGACTAGTCAATAGCTGAAATTGTGCACAATAACTTGGCTTATGCTATGATAAGGATACTTGGCTTTATGCCATGATGAGGATACTTGGCTTATGCCATAATGAGGGTTCTTGGCTTATGCCATGATGAGGATACTTGTCACTTGAATTGTCTAGACATTATAATTGGACTAAGAAAATAAATGAAAAGGGGTATGTGAAAAAGATTATTCATGATGTAACACCCCTCACCCGTCTACAAAATAACCGAGCAAGGCGTGCTACACGGCGTGCCGGAACACCTAGTCTGTGATTATTTCATTACCTAAGCTCAATTTGATTTTAAGAAGTCTTTTATGTAATATTCATATCATGCTGATACTATTTTCATACTTTGATAAAATCAGTGTTTCAAGATTGGTAATAAAAATTTGGCAAGGTGTCATGTCTCAGATTTCAACAAATCGTCCTTCCAAACCTGTTGAAAACAGTTTAATATAATAATATCAAAATCTCAAATATTTCGCAGTTTCTATTTCTCAGTAAAGTCAATAGACTTTTACAGTCATTAAATAGTTGCATAGTACAGTCCATAATAATTCAAATATATCCAGAAATCTTCATGTTATTTAAAATGTATAAAATATTACAAACTTTAGAGCTTTCATAACATTACAAAATACAGGGTCAAATTTCAAAAATACAACAAAAGTACAAAATACAAGATATCCTAAGTCCTACCTTGTATGCAATGCAGTGTAGATGACTCTGGACTCCTGTGCAGATCTGATGTCTCACCCGGTCGTAGGTCTGCTGGGCTCCCTAGCTATGTCTCTAATACCTACACGTTACAAAAGTAACGCGCTAAGCAATTTTGCTTAGTGGTGCCAAATATAAAGAAATATACAATAAAATAAATTAAATAAAGTGTTTATGAATTTTTATTGGTGCTGTATGTCAGTACACTGGATTTAGGTATTTGAATTTAATAGTACTTGAATTACTGCCCGTGTAGCCTATATACTGACCAGACGGGATAAATGGATATACTGGCACTGGATACCTAGTACCTCGGGCCGTCACACCATCGATCACAAAGTGTCTCCCGGTGTGCAAATAGTATGGCTAAAAAGCCATATAGTCAATTTGGCGATAAGCCAAGTATAATAACACAATACGTATAGCCGTAGGCTATTAAAGTCACAGTGCGGCATAATAAGCCATAAAAACACAGTATGGCATGAAGCCATTTGCAGAACAGCTGTCAGAATCCTATTGGCATGTCAACCTATCTAAACTAGTCAACTAGGCAAACTAGGGCACATTATAATTTAATTGTTTAATTCATCATTTTTTTTTAGTTTACTAGCTATTATGTAATTCATAAGTCAATGCATATGTTAACCTTTTTAGGTACTATAGATAAGTTATTTCTAGCATCAACCTGTCACATATTGTAATTCAATATGCTGCCAATATAGTGCAATTTACCATTTTTATAAGTTGGCATTCATTGCCAAATTGCTTCAAGCATCATTGTATGTAAATGTCAAATTCTCAATTTTTAGTGTGCTAGATTGGTCTAGCTTAAAGTCCTATTTCTCTTGGTTTTTAGCTTCTGGTCAAAGAAGAAAAATTGTAGCTCTATGTCTTATTGCATGCGGGGCAAAATTTCAGGTCATTCTGAGTTGTATAGACCAAGATATGGTCAATTTACTAAAGCTGGACAGATTGCACCTTTAGTGCAAAATTTGGTCAATTTTAGGTCACTTTTAGTTTTGGTAGTTTTGGTACCCGAATTTGTGCAAGCTATTTGACTTGGTTCTGGCCATTTCTAGGATTTGGTGTCTTCATAAGAATTGTAGCTCTATATCTAAGCTATCCATGGTAAAAATTTCAGGTCAATTGGACCTGTTTTGAGTGAGTTATGGTCATCCTAATGATTACTATTTATATGGTAAAAAATCTGAGTTGCAAGGTTGCTATTCCAGATTTGGTCATTTTTAAGGTCAGTTTTTAGGCAGAATTTTAGCAACATTTCTACATGAAAGTTGGCCTATTTGGTGTTTAGTTTCACCAGCCACTGGCCTCATACCAATTGGGTTTACAGTTTGGCACTTATGACTTAATTTAGGTACTTCCATCTATACACAACCTGCACAAAATACATACACTTCCAATTTGATATTCCTTCTCCTCCTCATTACTTTAATATTCAATCAATGACACTTCCATATATATATATATTGTACACAATTCCAGCAAACAATTTTGGGTAGAGCATTCAAGTGCTCAATACACACAATTCACCATTAAGTTCAACATTCACTTCTACCAAAATTCAACATATCTCAATATTAATATTACACATACACTTCAACATACTCATACTTCAATATCATTTACACATGCTACCCACAATTTAATAGTATCATATTTCATTAATAAACTTCATATTCACACACAAATTCATACTATTATGGGCTGCCAAACATGGCAGTTTACTCAAAGCATTAAGGTTCCATTTCACACCCTTAATTCAAGCACTACATGCATATACTTAGATTTTAACTTACTACATCTTCCATTTGAGTTAATAAACCTTAATTTCCATCTTTTAGAGGTAAGAAAAATTCAAATACAACACATATTCATGGCTGCCAAAAATGGACCATTTCATTTCTCAATGTTTTCTTCATTTCTCTTCACTAAAATACTCACCTCAACCTACACACAAGGTTTACTAAAGCAAGGGAGAGGTTTTGGACACTTACCACTTTTGAAGCTTATCAAAACTTCACCAAATCTTATTTTTCTTGTTGCCAATATCTTCCCCAAGGTAAGTAGGCAAGCTTTAATGAAGGAACCAAGTGGAAATGGTGGCTTGATCATGCACTCATGAAGGTTGCATGTGGCGCGGCCATGGTGGTTTCCATGGTGAGTTTCATTTCAGCAAGGTGAAGTGGGATGAAGAAGAAGATGACTCAGCTATCCCAAGGCTTAGATAAGTGTCCCATGGCTAGAGTTAGTGGAGCACTAGGTAATAGTTTAATGGTTAAATGATTAAAGTTTTCTTATTTGCTCATTTAGCTCCATTTTTTTACTATTTATATATTGTATCCTATTTTAATTTTTCATGTCATTTCTAAAGTGTAATATCATTTTTAATGGACATTGAGGTCAAAAGGTAGCTCTTAGTGTCAAATGACCAAAATGCCCCACTTCGGGTTATATTCTCGAATTTTCGATAACACCAATTTTTATCTGTTTCTCGATTTTTCATTTTTTTTATACTAATTTATTAATTTTTCTTTGATATTTATAGTGTCAATTACATTTCAATAAACCTTTATTTATGTCTCAAAATTAAATTTCGAGGGTTTTTCGCAGTCCTGGGGTCGGCAACGGCCTTCCCGGTGAGGTTACCCATCGCTGTGGTGCCGACTCGTTTAACTTAGCTTCATTTTCTCTCTTTCACTTTTCTTTGATTTTTCTTGTATTTTCTTTTTATTTATTTCATCATTATATGTCTGTTCACTATCACCAAAGTGTAGTTCTAGACATCCTAACTTGCCTGGACTGTTATTTGGCCACTAGAGCAATAGAACGTATAGAATACATATGGTGGGGATGTTACACATGAAATGCTATGCACTTTAATTATAAATATTATTAATTTAATCATGAAAGAATTTTATGCAATTAAAAGTTATATCATGTCATTATTAAATTGTGTAGCATTGCACATGTATTATTGAAATAAAATTTTTAGAAACATGATTCGTGAGATTATGCATGATTGGCTTGCATACATGTTCTATGATATAATATCATTAAGTTATAGCATCACTAAGCAAGTTGCTTAGTGGAGAGTTGTTTGAACTTTTTGTAGGTAATAAAAGTAAGGATAAAGAGCTGACACGGGAGTGAAGGCAAAGGGGGACGTTTTGCTCAAGATTTGAGAAGACATCTTATTATTTTGTGCATATTAGGAGATTACATTGTATTAGGCATTTTTCGTTATGTAATGTAATCCTTTAATGTGTAATTATTTAAAATCTATAAATTACATGGATGTTGTAACAAGTCTTGTATCTTGTAAACACTTTCATATATATATAGATTTGAGAAGACACCTTATTATTTTGTACACATTAGGAGATTACATTGCATTAGGCATTTTTGGTTATGTAATGTAATCCTTTAATGTGTAATTATTTAAAATCTATAAATTACATGGATGTTGTAACAAGTCTTGTATCTTGTAAACACTGTCATATATATATATATATATATATATATATATATATATATATATATATATATATATATATATATATATATATATATATATATATATATATATATATATATATATATATATATATATATATATATATATATATATATATACATTGTAAATTTCTAGTATGGAAATTTATTTTCAATTGATGAGATGAGTGTATACATTATGGTTTTTGTGAGGTGGGTTGTGAATGAAACCCCATTGGTTTCATATATATTATTAGAATAATATAATAAATGTTGACAGGTATTTTAACAGGTCACTTATAATTACTTATAATTTTAAAGGAAACTCTGACAAATTTTTATCTTGAAATTTGAAATTAATTTTCATTATTTGAGAAATTCTAAATAGATGGAAAACTTATAAGTTTGGTTTTCTTATGGCTTAAATAAATTTGAAATTTTTAAATCTTTTACTGTTTCCCTACTATAAAGCCAAATTGGAAATAAGAAAATCAAGATTTATCAGAGAGAGTGTCAATCCCTTGAGATATACTATTGGGTGTGTCTCGAGGGCATGTACATAGTATTTTAGCTGCAGATAGGGTTAGGTTGTTACAGATTATCCAATTAAGATAATTCATCTTGATAATGTTGGTGAATTTGTATTTTAGATTTTCATTTTGTACCTCATGTTCACACATAAAATGGTTTTGTAAAATCATGTATTAAAGTACTGCAATTGATTACAAGGCTATTACTTATAAGAACAAAACTTCTTATTTCTACTTAGGGACATGCTATTCTTCATGCAGCAGCATTTATACACATTAGGTTAACATCTTATCATAAGTTCTCCCCTTTACAATTGGTTTTGGGTTAAAAACCAAATATTTCCCATTTAAAAATTTTTCGATGTGTGGTATATTATTCCGTTTGCTCCACCATAACACACTAAGATGGGTCCTCAAAGGAGATTGGGAATATATGTCAAGTATGAATCTTCATCTATAATTAAATATAAAGAACCTTTGATAAGAGATTTATTTATGGCTAGATTTGCTAATTATCATTTTGATGAATTAATTTTCCCGACGTTAGGGGGAGAAAATAAGCAGCAGGACAAGCAAATTACTTTGTAAGAATTATAATTATCAAATCTTGATCCTCGCATAAGGCAGTGTGAAATAGAAGTTCAAAAGATAATTCATTTGCAAAAAAAAGAGAGTAACTAAATCTCATACACTATTTGTAAATGCTCCTATTAGAATTGAAGTCCTTGAAGGACAAATTGCACAAGTTGTAATCAGTTTATGGCAAGCCTGAAGCATGGTAGACCTATTGGTTTTAAAGATAAAAATCCTTGAAAATCAAAAGGAGTAAAAATTCAAGATGGTACAACTCCATAAGAGAAAACTCCAAAAGAGATCCAAGACATAACTAATAAATTTCTAGAAGAAGTTCAGGTACTTGAAAGTAATGAAAATGAAGAGATCTTAATTATGTTATGTCAGGACAAAAATGGAACCAATATGATATAAACATCATTGATATTTTTGCATATAATGTAGCACTTAATATTGTGAAAGATGATGAGAATCATGAATCTACGTCTATAGAAGAATGCAAAAAAAGAAATGATTGGCCAAAATTGTAACACCCCTATGTTCGGTAGTGCGTTCTACTGTTTCAGTGATCAGTGTTGTTCGGACAACTAGGATGCCTAGAACTATACTTCAATATGAGTAAGAAGACATAAAATAATAAAATACAAGAAAAGAAAATACAAGAAAAACAAAGGAAAAATAATAGCAAGGAAATGTAACCAAGTTAAGCGAGCCGAGAACCCTAGCGATGGGTGACCGCACCGGGAAGTCACGGCGTGGACCGTTGACTAGCCCTGGACAGCGGGGAACCCTGAAAAATATTTTTAGAACTTAAAGAGACATCAATTGAAGTATAAATATCATTAGAAATATCAAAGAAAAATTAATTAATTAGTACAAAGAAAAGTGAGAAATCGAAAAATGGACAAAACCCGGTGTTACCGAAAAATCGGGAATGCAGTTCGAACAGGGGCATTGTGGTCATTTGACATCCCGAGTTGTCTTTTGACCTAAATGTCCATTAAAAATACATGATATTATATTTGGAAAATGTCATGAAAAATTAAATTAGTGGTACCTAATGTAAATAGCAAAAATGGGGTTCAAATTGAGTAAATAACACTTTAAACATATAATATAATTGATTTATGGTGAGTGGAGCACTATGGGGTTAAAATAAACATTAAGTGGGCAGGTGTAAACCCACTCACACTTCATCTTGTTCATTCCTCCCATCCATGCCGAAATGAAGCTCATTAAATCCTCCATTGCCGCATTGATTCAAGCTTCCAAACCTCCTCCATTTTCACCTCCAAACACCAAAATCCTTTCACTAATTTTGATCCCTACCTCACAAGGAAGAAGTAGATACTACAATCAAGGGAGTTTGGTGAAGATTTAACAAGCCTCATCAATAGGTAAGTTTTTGTTTTTGATTTTTATTTTATTAAAGTTTGTAAGGAGGTTATGGGTATTTGATTTATAGAGAGATTTTTGAGGTTTGATGTTTAAAGGGGGATGTGTACTTTTGGCAGCCATGGAAACTCCTTGAAGACAGTTTATTTTTGCTTGTAAATGTTGGATTAAAGGATTGATTAAATGTTTATGTGTGTAGGAAATTATTTGGGTGATGTATACTTAGTATATGTGAATGTGTATTTGAAATTTGAAGCTTGGAAATTAATGGAATGTAAATGCATGAATCGGCAGCCTGGTTTGGTGAACCATAAGGATGTTATTTTATGTTTGGATTATGGTATAATAATGTTGAATTGTGATGGTTGTTATGGCAGCTTGGATATATGTGTGATGGTGTGAGGTTGGACATGTAAATGAGCATGAATAGGTGGTTAAATTATTCTAATTGAGTTTGACAAATTCTGCACTTTATGGTGTATGTTGAATGTGATTATAAGCTGCCAGAATGATCAACAATATGTGGTAAAATATGTTTAGGTTATGGTACAAACCAAAGTTGACATGAATGTGGAGTTTGGCAATGCTAAAAGTGACCTTTGATGAGAAATGAAGAAAATGCAATAGGACAGTTTGTATTTTGGGCTTAGAACCTTAAGTGTGTGGCTCCAATTGGTATAAGACCAATTGGAGGTGAAACTAAGCACAAAATGTGCCAACTTTCATGAAGGAAGCTTGCCAAAATTCTACTTGTAAGGTAACTTGAAAAGTGACCAAATCCGGATTAGTGCAATTAAGGCCTGAAAATTGACCATTTGGGCAGCAGTTAGTGTTTAGGCCATAACTCACTCAAAACAGGTCCAATAGATCTGAAATTTTGACCATGAATAGTTAAGACCTATATCTACAAGTCTTATGAAGACACCAAAGCCCAGAAATGACCATAAACAAGTCAAACAGCTTGCACAACTTCAGGTCTAAAAACTGGCCGAACCAAAATTGACCAAAAATGACCTAAAGTGATCAATTTTGATGCACTTTGATCAGTAATAGTAAAATGACCATAACTTGGTCTACATAATTCAGAATGACCTGAAATTTTGCCCCGCGTGCAATAAGACATAGATCTACAAGTTTGTAGTTTTGACTGAAACCCGAAAACCGAGAGAGCTAGGTCAAACTAGTATACCGGAATCCAACAAATTGCAAGAAAATGCAAGATACATGGAAATGAGTTTGGTAACATGTACCAACCCTAAAAGACTATTGAATGTGACATATTAGTAACATTAAAACCTAATTTACCTAGAATGCATTGAGGGTCGACATATTAGGTTGACTAAGCAAATAATAGAATTCAGTGAATTAATTATCAAGCATTATCGTTAGAGACAGTTTAAATGAGTACCGAAACACCTCAAATTGTGTTTCTCAGTTAGCAAAGACTCAGGGAAAGGGAAGGAAACACTGAGTCAAGGCCAGGAGACAGTTATCAAAGGTTTGTGCACAACAGTTATTTCTTTTGAATTTTTCAATTGAAATAAATTATGACCATTTGTATATTATTGTTTTCAATTATGGAAATGTGTTTGAATGGATACTTATTGCTTGAAAAGCATTGTAAATGGTTTGAAATTGTGGAAAAATTGATTTAGTGTGATTTGTGAAAATTGAAGTTAATTATGAATTGTGTTGCCATTTTGTGAATGAAATTATAACTTTGGAAATTTATTAGATTCTTACGAATCATTTGAATAAAATATTTGGAATTGATTTTGTATTCACACTTAGCATGACAGTATTACATCATTCCTTCTCCATTTATGGGGTTGTGATCATTTATTTTCCTTCTCCATTTATGGGGTTGTGATCGTTTATTTTTCTCCCTCTCTGGTTTACCAGTTGAGGTGATCAGATGAGTACTCATTATATAGCTAGCTTCCTTCCTCATTGATTTCGATTAGTGGGGTTATGATTGCTTTGTTGTGGTATACAACGCGGCATTGATCGGAAAAATTGTGTCATGGCTTAAGTTGTGTATGAATTAGCAACACTGTATTCTTAAATTATTTGACTAAATTGTGTTATTATGAGCTTTGATAATTTGTGAAATGGAGTTTAAATTCTTATTGACATTCACTGTCTTTTGAATTTAACCATGTTTTGACTATTGAGATTTATTGTAATATTGTGAAATAGAGTTTAAATTTCTTATGACATTCATTGTCTTGAATTTAATTATGGTTTTACGTATCCATCATTTATATGATTTATGACTTGTAATTTAAAGTTGTATTTGATTAATGTTGTGCACCACTGAGACATTGTCTCAGCTATAGCTTTTTATTACTGTCGCAGGTAGACAGACAGATAGGGCAGCAGACTAGGCTGCTAATGCATTCAGCTAGAGATCATCGGGTATATTGAGTATACCACATTTTGCATTTTGTACTGTAATGTATGTTCTCTGTATGTATATATTGTTTTTGGTTTTGAGCAGTTGTAAATTAAAACTGTACGTTGAAGTTGTAAAATAAATTATGAGTTATTTTGGCTTGTAAAATAATTGTAATGTATTTCTTTTATCTCAGTCTTTGAAAAATTATTGTGGATTCGAGTTGAAAAACTTATTGTGTTGAATTATGTTGGAGTTTGAGATTGAGAAAAATATTGAAGTGCTTTTTTACAGGTTTTCTGAAGAACTATTTTGTTCAAAATACAGATAGCACTCTACTAAAATTTTTACAGAAATCCCTAATAGTCCAAATGTGTTAGCTGTTTCACTTTACTTCAAAAAGGTTTTTAACACCTGAAAATAGTGCTCACTACTGTAAAAAGAAGTAAGAAAAGTTTTAAAATCTCTTGTAGTGTATTTAATGGGTTATCAGTAGACGAAGTTGGTAATTCATTAGGTATACTACGGGATCATGTTATGCCTTACAGAGGGGTAGGGTGTGACAAAAATAGAATTGACGCAATCAAGGCAAAATTAAATTCACTTGAGAAACGTAAAGTTTCTAGACCTATAGTCTAGACATTAGAAAATATCTAGTCAGTAGGATATAAATTGGTATTTGTGCGAAAATGAAATGAGAAAAATGAAATTATGAGATATAAAGCATGACTTGTCGGATAAGGTTTTTGCGAAGACCTGACATTGATTATGTGGATACACATTCTCTTATGGTGGATGCAATTATGTTTCGATATTTTCTTAGTCTAGTAATTCATGAAAACCTTAGAATGTGTTTAATGGATGTAATGATTGCCTATTTATATGGCTCACTTGACAAAGATGTCTATATGACAATACCTGAAGGATTCAAGTTGCCTGAAGCATAAAAATCAAATTCTCAAGAACTTTATTCAATTAAATTATATAGAGTTTTATATGTGATGTTGCCATAGATTTCCTAGATATTGGATTTGACCGGATTGAGGGTTTCCTAAAAATCAAAAAACAAGTGAGAGCCGGTGGTAGTTAGCAACCACTCTGACGCTCAAATTAGTAATAAGATTATGAATCGAGTATTTAGTATAATGGAAGTGAGGTTTTGTTTGCATACCTGTTTTTGAAGATTTACTTTATTTATATAGTGATTGGGAAGAAATGTTGGCTAGATCTTTGCTAATTTTCTATTTAAGTTATAATAGTAATCATCCTTAGATTATGCTGGGAATTAGGCGTGATCAGTGGCGTGATCTTCATTTGGTCTGAACTCAAAGAGTATCGATCTCTTCAACTTGTTTGATCTCTCAAAACAAGTCAGAACGCTCTCATAGATCTCATTAAAGCTCAGTTCTTTAGGTGTCAAATTTTTGAGCTCAGATGGGCGAGCTCTATTTTATTTTGAGTTTGGATGGGCGAGTTTTGTCTCGTTCTAAGCTCAAATGGGCAAGCTTTAGCTGGGTCAGTTTATTGGCCTTTTATATCATTAGTCCCCCCACCAAGTCTGAATCTTTAGGTTTAAAGGATTATGCCTTTTCAAAACTCTATAAGCATTGATGGCTTTTCTCTCAAAAGCTGCAAGAAATAATTGGTTATTTTTGGCATTCGAGGTGATGGTTTTAGTGGATTTTTGAATTTTTCATCATTTAATGCTTTAGCTATATATATATATGTGTATCCTTTGTGTCATTTTGCATTATCTGCTTCCTTGAATTTTCTCAAATTTCCTCTAGTAGGTGATTTTGCATTTCTTAGTGTCACTATGACGAATTGATTTCTTGTAGCGAAAGTTAGTGCTCTCTTTTGTTTGCTTTCTTTTCTGTTGCTTTTTTTTTTTTTTGAAGATGAGTGATATTGATAGTCAAAAGACGACGAGTACTCCATCCGTTCAATTTTCGTAGAGCTTTGATGAGGAGGTGGGAACTAGTGGGCAAGATGATATAGGTGAAGTGCAAACCAGACTGAACCCACTGATCCTCGCAAAAAAAAAAAAAAAAAAGCTCAGAAGCAGAGGAAAGAGTTGCTTTCGGTGGATTAAGTTCCATCAATTCTGCTACCCTTTGATCTTACCCAAATAAGTGAAGAGTTCAACCTTTTGGGGGGTATGTTTAAGCTAATCAAGTGTCATGGGCACTTTTATATCGATCAAAGCTTTGAAGAAGGAGATCAGATTATGGTGTATGAAGGGCAATTAAAGGCCAGTCTGCAAGTTCCCTTGGAGCAATTTTACAAAAATGTGTTGAATTATCACCGTATTTATGTGGCTCGGCTTCATTCAAACTCATGGCAAACTTCAGTAGCTTTCTGAGGTCTATGTCGAGCTAAAAATTTAACTCCTATTACGAAAACCTTTGCTAATCTGCACTGCCTTGGGAGGTGAAAAAATGAAGAATATTGGTTTTTTCAGGTGAAACCAAACTGTTGGCTCTTCATCGAACTCCCATCTTCTTTAAAAAATTAGAAAGAAAAATTTTTTATACTTCGGAGCAAGGATCCATGTGGCTTTGAGGGTGTTTAGAGAAGTTGGAACTACTTGGTTGACAGACCTCGAAGAGAGATCATCTTGAATCAGGACAAGGAAGCGGTGGTTTTGGAATTAAAAAGTGAGGCCAACACCTATCGATAATTAAATTTCGATGTTGTGAGTGCCAAGCCAAAGTGGTGGTTGGCCAATGTGGTGGCTGGGGAGAGTGTCTCCTTATAACTTGTCAACCTTGGATGTGGAAAGGGTAAAAACCTAAATTCTTATTCTCTAAACTAAGTATGAACTCACTAACTGCTTTTTATGTGTAGATATGGCTGGAATCAAGGTTGAGAGAGCTACCAAGAAGAGAAAAAAGGAGCTCACCTCTTGAGAAGAAAGAAGCCACTACTCAGGCTACTGCGACGAAGGCAAGTGAATTGCAACCACAAAAAAGGGTCCAAGTTAAAGAGATGAGCTGTTAGCTCGTACTCAGAATGAACTCACCAATCTCAAGTCCCTTCCAATTCAGAATCGGCCTTTGAGCCAACCATCAGTCTCTACCACTTCAGGGGGTGGTTGATCTAGGCAGTCGATCTCTAGGGGGGTTTAAGTGCTTTCACATTCTCTGGAGAGAAATCGATCTATGAAAGGCAATATAGATTTGGCTAGGATCGTGACCTTATTTATTATTGATCTCCTAAATCAATCTATGAGTTTGAGCCTAGAGGCAGTTGCCACTCAACACATGGTGAAAGAGAAGGTGAATTTCCTTAGGTTGGAGATATCTAAGGTGGTCAGCGAAGCTGCATCCTATAAGAATAATTTAATAGTAGCAACTTCCAGGGTGCATGACTTGGAAGGGTAAGTTCAATCTTTTGAGGAGCATGTAGCTCGATTGCAGAAGGAGCTGAAGGATGCCAAGGTGAGCCAGGCTATTGATCTATTTAAATTTTCAGAGGAACTTAAAGTGAAAGAGAATAAGATAATTGAAAAGGAGGCCAATGCCCATCTGCAAGCTTATAGTGATCTTCTTGCTGAATTACTAAAACACTACCCAAATAAAGACTTCACTTGGCTTAAAAAGCTCACCCCTGGTACTGAAGTTAAGGGTGAGGAAGCTAGGGGCTCTGTAAGCGTAAATGATAATGTACAGGCAAGTGGGGATCCACCTACCGAATGACTTTACTTTCCTCTTTTTAATAAAATAAGAGTTTTATTCCAATCTTTCTTCTTTGATTGAGACTCTTTATACTAACCTGTTATCTTTTATACATGAGATAGTTCCTTTTTGTACTTGGCTGAAAAAATCTTTAAGAAGCCTGAATCTTGAGTAGGGTAGATTATTTTTGTTGTTGAACGTTTGAAATTATTGAGTGGGATTTTGGCAAGAACTGTGCCTTTGATAGGATTTGAGCCTGTCTTTGCACCTCAGATGAGGTCTTTGAGCCTCAGATGAGGTCTGTGTGCCTTGGATGAGGTCTTTATGCCTCGGACGAGGTCTTTGTGCCTTGGACGAGGTTTTTGTGCCTCGGATGAGGTCTGTGCATTGGATAAGATCTTTACACTTCCAATCTTTTTAGACATTAGTGATAATGTGTGTAGATCGGATGTCAGAGATTGACTTGTTGAAAATTGAATCTAAACTTCTCATTTATTGATAATATTTTTTCAAGTTGCAAACATTCCATTCGTATAGGAGTTCGCTCCCACTCGGGTAAGCTATCTTATAAGCTTTTGGGTGGATAACTTTTGAAATTATATATGATCCTTCCCAGTTGCTACTTAGCTTTACTGCTCCTGTTGTGCCTTCTGAAATATCCAGTCTTTTCATAATAAGATTGCCAACAGTAAAGGATCTATGTTTTACCTTTTAGTTAAACATGCTTGTCATTCTCTGATGATATTCTCCCATCTTGATGAAAGCTTGGTCTCTTACTATCTCTACTAGATTAAGATTGAATCTGAGGTCTTCATTGTTTATTACTGCTTCTGGATTCTCTATTCAGGAGCTTAAGATGCTGATCTCTACGAGGATTACTTCCTCTGAGCCATATGCCAAGGAGAAAGGAGTTTCACCAGTTGCTAGTCTAGGAGTAGTTCGGAATGGCCATAGTATAAATGGGAGCTCTTTTGGCCATCATCCTTTTGCTTTGTCTAGTCTTCTTTTTAGTCCACTTAAGATAGTTTGGTTGGTGACTTTTGTCATGCTTTTGGACTGTGGATGATATGCTGAAGTAAATCTGAGGTTGATTCCCCATTATGCATAAAATTCTCTAAATTTATGTCCTGCAAACTGAGTTTCATTATTTGTGATGATAACTTTGGGGATACCACTACGACAAAAGATGTTTTTCTTGACAAATGATATGGCTCTGTCGGTGATGATGAGTTGTGTTACTTCTGCTTTGGGCCATTTGGTGAAGTGGTCTATGGCAACGATGACGTACTGTCTGGATCTAGCAGCTTTTGGGAATAGTTTAAGTGCATTTATTCCCCACTAGTGGACTAGCCAAGGGCTTTCAACTGTGTTAACTTTTCTGCGGGGGTTCGAGGGATGAAAACATGCTCCTAGCATTTTCTACATTACTGAACTAGATCTTTGGCATCATCTATTACTGTAAACCAAAAGTACCCTTGTCGAAATGCTTTTTGGCAATTATCCGAGCTCCTTTGTGGCTTATACATAGTTCCTCATGAATATTAATCAGGACTATTGCTTCTTCTTCGGGTGAGATACATTTTAGCCATGGCTGTGTGAAAGACTTCTTATAGAGTTGACTGTTGAGAACATTGTAACCTGATGACTTTTGTATTGTCTTCTTCACCTCCAAAGGCTCGTCAGGCAATGTCCCATACTTGAGATAATTGAAGATTGGGGGACATGCATATTGAACCGATGTCAATTGGGAGGATCTTTTCCTGATTAATTAGTGGTTGACTTATTTCCTTAAGGTGGATCGATTGAGATAGGAGCTGCTCCCCTGCTGTTGCCATTTTAGTTAAGGCATCAGAGTCATAGTTCTCTCCTCTACGAACTTGTACGATTGTGACATCTCTAAAGTTAAATCAGATCTAGGCTATTAACTATTTTATTTTGGCTTTGTACTTCCCCAGGTTCGGATCCTACACTTGGAAGTTACCTTGACACTAATTCACTACCAACTGAGATTCACAATATATAGTAACATTAGTCTTACCTCCTTGATGACGCGTAAGGTGATCAATAGAGCCTCGTACTTGCCTACATTGCTTATAGCCTGGAAGTTCAGCCGTGCAGCATACTTTAGTTTTATACCTTGAGGGCCTTCCAAAATGATCCCAATTCCGAATCCGCTGGTGCCTACTACTCCATTGACCCAAATGCTCCATGTTGCCTTTTGCTCTATTTTTGCCTCTCGTAATGGTGTGAGTTTGGCAATAAAATCAATAAGGACCTATGCCTTTAGGGTTATTCAAGGAGCATACCTGATGTCATAGGCTCCCAATATTACTGACCAAATGGATAATCAAACTAACGTATCTAGCCTTTGCAAGGTCTTTCTTAAGGGGTAGTTTATGTGTACTTTGATGGTGTGGGACTCGAAGTATAGTCTTAAATTTGTGGCTGCTAAGAGCACGGTAAAGGCTAATTTTTCCAAGGTCGAATAGTTGAGTTTGGCTTTTTTCCAGACTTGGCTTGCATAGTAAATTAGTCTTTATTGTCTGTCTTCCTCTCTCACTAGAACTGAGCTCATAGTCTCCTTAGTCACTGTAAGATAAAGGTACAGAATCTCGCCTTGTCTAGGTGAGTCCAATAGAGGAGGGTTTATTAAAAACTTTTTGAGTTCATTGAATGCTACTTGACAGTCTTCTCCCCATTTAAAGCTCTTTCTTGCTTTGAGCACTTTATAGAATAGTAGACACTTCGTTGCTGAGTATGACATAAAATGTCTAAGAGTGGTTATTCTCCCATTCAATCTTTGAATTTCTTTGATGCTTCTTAGTGGCTTTATCTCCATTCAATCTTTTTCTGAGATTAAAAATCCCAAGAATTTTCCTTCTTTAACTTCGAACGTACATTTTCCTGGGTTTTGCTTCATTCCGACTTTATCAAATATGTCGAATGCCTCTGCTATGTCTTTTGGATGATCTTCCAGATTTTTTCTCTTTACGATCATGTCATCCACATATACATTTACCGTCTTGCTAATTAGCTTTTTGAACATTTTGCTGACCAATCTTTGGTAAGTTCACCTCCAAAGGGCATTACCTTATAATAAAAGATGCCCATGTCTGTGATGAATGCTGTTTTTTCCTTATCTTCTGAATCCATCTATATCTGATGGTTCCCAGAGATGGCATCCACTAGAAGGCGTACAGAATGTCCTACTATGGAGTCAACCAGCTTATCAATTATTAGTAAAGGGTAATGCTATGAAAAAACATTTCATAGCATTTAGATAGGTAATTTCATGCATAATCTCTAAATTCATTAACATTTGTAAATTTCATCACCCTATACTGAATTTTATGTTTTCTACATATTTTTAGGTGTTTTGAAGAAGGTCCAAGGCATAGGAGTGAAGAAGGAGGCTTGGAAAGAGTCAAGGAAAGAAGATTATTGCTGATACAAAGTACACGGGTTGTGTAACTAAAACCACAGACCCGTGTAACCTTCTGCCAAGAGAAAATCAAAGAAGTCAAAGAAGAAACGCAATACACGGGCCGTGTAACACGACTTGTATAACCTCTCGAGACCCGTGTAAGATTATGCCTGGCAAAGCTCGAAGAGTTCTTGGAAGAGCAACAATACACAGGCCATGTAATCAGACCTGTGTAACCTTCCGAGGTGTAACACCCTAGGCAAATCCCACATCGACAAAACACGGGAGAGATGCTGGGTTTATAAGTTGATGGTTTGTAACTCCTAGTGACGCGTTTTAAAATCGTGAGGGCTTCGGCCCAGAGCGGACAATATCACTAGTGGGCCGGACCGTTACATTTATGGTATCAGAGCTGCTCCGCGTGCAACCTTGAACAATGGTGGGGCAAACCTCAGCGAGGACGCTGAGTCCCATAAGGGGGGTGGATTGTAACACCCTAGGCAAATCCCACATCGACAAAACACGGGAGAGATGCTGGGTTTATAAGTTGATGGTTCGTAACTCCTAGTGACGCGTTTTAAAACCGTGAGGGCTTTGGCCCAGAGCGGACAATATCACTAGTGGGCCGGACTGTTACATGAGGCCCGTGTAAACTCCTGCCCAGACATAAGATGCAACCATTCAAGCTCCAGTAAGTTACACGGCCCTGGACCGTGTAGTGACACACAGGCCGTGTATCAGCCGACAACCAATTTCCTGATTAGGTTTCCAACTCCAATTTTTGCAGAAAGAAGAGACTTCTGATGCCTTGGGGACTCTAAAACCTAACCTTAGATCATTTAATATAAATAGAAGTAGCAGAAAACATAGAGGGGATAGAATCCCAAGGCGGACATTAACATCTCTATTATTCTCTTCAAGCCATCTAGAAGAATAGTGCATTAGCATCAAGGAGGAATCCTCAGTAGGAGTTCCACAAAATCAAAGCTGCAGATTCTCTTCGGTTCTTTTGTTCTATTTTCTTAGGCTGTTTTTATGTTCTTTTATTTCATTTTTATTATGTGTGCTAAACACACCATGAGTGAGTAGTTTCTATATTCTAGAATTAGGAGAGTAATGCTTATAATTATATTATGGACAAATATTGAGTTTTATCTATTGGATTTGAGTTTTATTCTTTGATTTAATATTCTGTATTCTTATTACATGCTATGTGTTGGTACCCACTTAGACATGATAGAAGATACTAATTGAAGAACTGAAAGGTGAAGATTAGTATTGGAAAATTAGAGTATTGAACCTAGGAAATTTGACTTAGAGATAAGCTGATGATCTTTGTGGAGTTTCAAAATTAATCACAGATCTTAAAGGGTTTTTATTAGGACTAATCAACAATGAAAGTAGTGTTTAGCTCTAATTGAGACACGCCTTAAGTGCCTTGAGAGAGGACCTAGGATACCCTAGGATTAATTTCCATCAAAGCAACGATCCTCAATCTAATAAATAGACAAGATTACATCCATAATAAGGTTAAAGTGTGAAATTTTAATTCCGGAATTGTTTTAGAAAGATTGTTTTAAATTCATTATCCTTCTAGTCTTTAGTGCTCAAAATAGATCAGTCTCACTCTCCTATTTTATTCGGTAGCCTAGACAGTCAAAATTGCTATATAGTTTACTAATTAAATTCCTCATAGGATGATTGTGACACCCCTTACCCGTCTACAGTGTAGCCGAGCAAGATATGCCACACAGTGTGCTGGAGCACCAATTCATATTTCTATTACAACTTACCCTTTTTAATTCATTTATTCACAATTTTTTATTAATCTGAATTTTTCGCAAATTTTATAGAAAATTCGGCAGAGTGCCGGCTGTAAATTGGAAAAACAGTTCTTCTGAATCTGTTAAAAACACTTCCAATATAATCATAATTTCAATCTCAGTCAACCACCAACATCTTTCCACAATTTCTCAAATGACATCAATATTTCAAAAATTCAATTCATTCATATCATACTCAACTCCATAAGAAAAACTCAAATTATTACTGAACATGGTTCATAAATAATTACATCAAAAGCATAATTACATGAGTTTAAAATATACATAACAAAAGTTTACAAATAAAAAAGACCAAAAATAGCCTAATGTCTTACCAATGCATTGCAAATGTAAGGTGACTCTAGACTCTGTGTGCAGATCTGAAAGCTCACCCAGTATGAGGTCTACTGGACTCCCCAGATATGTCTCCAGTACCTACGCGTGGAAAAAGCGACGCACTAAGTAATTCTACTTAGTGGTGACAATATAAAATAAAATAACTAAAATAACATAATATGCAGAATGTATGTTTACATTTTAGGTAGACTTAATTTCTAGCATTTATTGCAGTATTATTCGATTAAAATTTTGTAAGATTCATTATCATTGCCCGAGTAACCCCTACTAGTCGACTGGACTAGATAAATGGGTAAACTAGCACTGGGTACTAAGTACCTTGGACCATCACACCATCGGTCACATTGTGTCTCTCGGTGTGCAACAGAACAGCTAATAAACTGTAATAATCATCAGGGATAAAATTCAAGTATAATAACTCAATTAACATAGCTAAAGGCTATTTTATCACAGAATGGCGCGTGAGGCCATAAAACACAGAATGGCATGAAGACATATGTAGTACTGTTAACAGAACCTTATTGGCATGCCAACCTATCCAAACCAATCTTGCTAGGTGTACTAGGGCATGTTACACTCTTAAATTATACAATTCTTAAAATTCAAGTTTAGGTATTACTATTCATTTCATTAGTCAACAAAAATGTTGACTTTTGCATGGACAATAGGAACATTGATTTTAATATTCCCAACATACCATATTTTGCATTCTAAAATTGTTGGTATTGGTTGCCAATACCTTTTCTAAGCTTAATGTTAGTTGTTCAAAATTTTCAGATTTCAAGCCTTGTATTTACTATTCCATTAGTCATATTTACAGTGGGAATTTGGCAAAGTTGTCAACATGAAAGTTATTCCTTATTATGTCTAGTTACATTTCTTTTCTTTAAATCACTCCATTTGGAGTTTTTTTTACCTCAAGTTATGGCCTAAATACCATGATTGGCCGGATTGCCAACTTCCCAGATTTTCTGGACTGACCAAATCTATAGTGTTTTTGTGCAGTGACTGCAGGTCACTTTTTGAACATGTTATGGTCAAATTTTGGGTTAGGTTTCTTCATGAAAGTTGTAGTCTATATCTCATCTTGCTGCTGGTAAAATTTCAGGTCAATTGGACCTTTTTACACGGAGTTATGACTAAATGAATAAACACTATTTATTTGGTCATTTTGCCTAGGTAGAATGCAGGGCAATCTTTTGGTCAACTTAGTTTGGTTTTCTGGGCATGGTTTCTTCACCAAAGTTGTGCCATTATGTGTCTAGTTTTATTTTCAATTAGCCTTGCACCAATTGAACCTCTATAACTCCAGTTATTGCTGCCCAAACCTGCTAGACTCATGCCCAGTCCTGCCGGTCACCAAGGGCAACAACACTAACTTTAATTCCCACTACATAAACCACTTCATTTCTCATTCACACATAACCAAATGGTCACTAATTGACCATTAAAACTTACTTTCACTATTACATTATCAACATCTCAATTTTGGGTCCAAACCCTAGCTCAACCATTTTAATTTTTCAAACACATACAATCAATGGATCAATTCATACTCCCAATTATGCATATACAAGTTTAAAGAATTAATTGACACTAACCTTTGTTGGAGAGTTTCCCTAGCTCACAAAACTTCTTAATTTTTCTTTCTTTTTACGGCCTCAAGCTTGCACTAGTTGGAAGGAGGAGTTTTAGTGAAAGGAGCAAGTGATTTTAGGGGGGTGTTTATAAAGAAAATTTAGAAAGAAGGAAAGTTATCAATGGAGATAAGAGAGAGAGAGGAATTCGGCTGAAGAAGGAAGAGAGAAGATGGCAGATGTTTCTTTTGATTTTTACCCCATTTAACTCTTTTTAAATTGATTTCATAATGCTTGTTATAATTTGATTGGTGGAGCCCTTTTAATGACATCATTCTTATGCAATAAATTCATTTATTTCTCTTTTTTTTTGTTCTTCTTTCTATTCATTTTTAATAAATTTTTTATCAATATTTGTTCATATTTTATATCATATAATTCACTTACATAAATGGACAAGTTAGTAAAAAATCATCTCTGAAGACAAAATAACCAAAATGCCCTTCATTTGGCTTAACGAGCTAAAATTGTGTGTATCGATTGAAAAATTTTTCTAAGCCTTTTCTTGGCATTCTAATGCCATAGAATCCTCAATGACTCTTCTCTGGAGTCCCAAAAATTATTTTATGAATTTTTTTCCCGGGTTTAGGGTTGTTAACGGCCTTCACCGTCACTTCCCTTTCGGGTTACTCATCACTGGGGTTACGGCTTGTTTAACCTTAGTGCATTACATTCCTAAAAATTTTTCTTGATTTTTATGAGCATTATTTGGTTTATTTATAACTCCTCACTCTAGTTTATTTATAATTTCAAACATTCTAACTGCCCAGATCGACATTAGTCGCCAGAACAATAGACTGTACGGACTAGCTAAAGTGAGGATGTTACAATGATACTATACTCATTACTTTATTACTTATTATCTATCCGTACACTTTCGGGGTTGAAAAACCAGCAAATAAGTTTTTGGCACCATTGCCGGGGAATTTAATTTTAGTAATATTAAGAGATAGGTAATTTAGCTGATTTAGGCATTTGTATTTATTATTTAATTTTACTTAATTTGTTTAATTTCTTTTATTTTCTCTCAGGTATTTGGTTTGGTGCATGACTAGAACAAAACTAGAGGAAGAATTCTTGGACTTGGATCCCGAAATAGATAGGACTCTAAGAACCATCAGGAGAGAAAGGAAATGCCAAGAACAAAATCAGGGAAATCTAAAAACTCTCGTCTTGGCCGACGAAAACAACAGAACAAGACTCCTGAGGGACTATGGAGCTCCATCTATACAAGGATTCTAGTCCAGTGTGACAAGACCTACAGTGGAGGCCAACAACTTTGAATTAAAACTGGTATGGCTCCAAATGATTTAATAGACCCAGTTTGGAGGTTCACCTACAAAAGATCCACATTACCACCTCTAATGCTTTCTTTCCCTATGTGACACATTCAAGATGAATGGAGTCTTTAATCAAGCTATAAGACTCAAAGCATTCCCCTTCTCCCTTTGAGATAGAGCAAGGAAGCGGTTGCTTTCACAACCAGCTGGAACATTTACCACTTGGGAAGACCTCTCACAAGCTTTTCAGGCAAGGTATTTCTCACCTGCAAAGACTACAAAGTTAAGGGTTAAACTCAACACATTTAGACAAAAGGAAGGTGAATCACTCTATAACGCACGGGAGAGAGATAAAGACTTACAGAGAGAATGTCCACACCATGGCATAGAAGATTGGCTCCTAGTTCAGAATTTCTATAATGGGCTACTGGCCTCTATAAGGAGCACAGTAGATTCAGCTGCAGAAGGTGACCTAATGGGGAAAACGGTAGCACAAGCACTTGAACTTCTAGAGAGGGTCGCTTATCACAACTACGAGTGGTTAAATGAAAGGGGAAACACAAGAAGAACAGTAGGGATCCTAGAAGTGGATGCCCTAAGCATGATAAATGCTCAGTTCGATTAGCTCACAAAAAGGCTTGATAGAATGCAAGCTAATGCCATAGGGATGAACAACCAACATTGTGAAAACTACGGAGGAGGGTGTATGACTTCAGAACGCAATAATTACAATGAACCCTCTATGGAACAATTGAGCTATATAAATAACAGAGGAAACTTCAACTAGAGGCAGCTCATCAATCCATACTCAAACACCTATAACCCTGGATGGAGGAACCACCTGAACTTCTCATGGTCCAACTCACAGAATCAGCCCATGAACAAGCAACAAGGGTATAGACAACTAGCACCCCTAGGATTTCAGAATAAAGGACAAAACTTTGCATAGCCATCGTCACCTCCTCAATCTCAATAGCCTAAACCAAAGTTAACTGTGGAATCCATGATGGAGAGCTTCCTAGCAACCTAACAATAGCAAAATGAAATGATAAAGCAGTTAGCTTCCAGAATGGACCAACTAGCCACGCGCAATAAGATGCTTAAAAACCAAATTGCTCAGCAAGCAAATTCTTCAAGCAAGGCTATTGGTAAATTAACAAGTCAACCAGAAATGAACCCTAAAGAGTGGTAAGGCAGTTACCTTGAAGAGCGGTAGAACATTAGAAAAATAACCATCAGAGGGAAAATCAACTGAACAAACCCCTAACGAACCTAAAAACCAAACAGAGGAGAAAGAAGAAGATAAAAAGGAGCAGGAGGAGGAAATTAAAAAAAAGAAAAAGCTACCAGAGCCATATCAGCCCCCTCTACCTTTTCCCCAGAGATTCCAAAAGGTTAAACTGGATAAGCTGTTTGGAAAATTTTTAGAAGTGTTGAAGAAACTCTACATCAATATTCCCTTTACAGAAGCACTGTCTCAGATACCATCCTACACCAAGTTCCTTAAAGAAATTCTTTCGAAGAAAAGAAAATTGAAAGACTATGAGACTGTCGCTCTTATAGAGGAATGTTGTGCCATACTAGAAAACAAACAGTCGCCAAAGCTGAAGGATCCAAGAAGCTTCTCCATACCTTGTCTTATTGGCAACATGACTATAGACAAGGCACTCTGTGACCTAGGTGCAAGTTTAAGTCTGACACCTCTATCAATATGTAAGAAGTTAGATGTAAGAGAGCTCAAACCTATAACAATTTCACTGCAACTGGCTGATCGGTCTGTAAAGTACCCTATGGGCATCCTAGAGAACATCCCGATCAAGGTGGGAAAGTTCTTCATCCTAGTTGATTTTGTAGTTTTATGAATGGAGGAAGACGTCCAAATCCCTATCATCCTGGGAAGACCTTTCTTGGCAACTGACGGAACTATCACAGATGTTAAGAATGGGTGGTTAACTCTCAAAGTAGGAGATGAAGAAGTGGAATTCAACTTGTTCAGAATAATGAAGCACAAACTTGAACCTAATGAATGCTTAAAGGTTGATATAGTTGACAAGATAGTTGAAGAGGAATTTCATAAAGCACATCCAGAAGATCCTCTTGAAGCATGCACAGTGCGCAGCCACATAGTAGATAATGAGAACACAGAAATTGTAGCCTGTGCACAATCTTTAATAGCTAATCCACCCCTACCCTTAGCTCAAGCTTTCAAGGTAGAAGAGCTAAAAGAAGAATAGCACAAAGGTAAGCCCCAGGAAAACACTAAATAAGTGGAAGTATGGAACGAAATCTCAGGTGCCTTCAAGGTTAATGGTCAAAGATTGAAGCCATACTTCCCAGGGGATAGAATTGAAGATGGATTCACTCAATCCTACAGCACCCCTCCACCTCCAAAATGAAGCTAAAGAATAGTTCAGTTAATTCCTATAAACAAGCGCTCTTTAGGAGGCAACCCAAACACTTTTGTAACCTTTTTTTTTTATTACTTTACTTTATGTTCTTTAATTTTTGAAGGTACCCCAATTCATAATTCTGCAAAAGCAAGGAACTGAAGGCCAGGGAAAAGGAATCGTCAAGTCAAAATCACACAAGAGGAGATTACATAAAACCGGGGAAGTAACTATATTGCTAACACTTGCATTCATCTCATTCATATAGATAGGAATACTCTAGTATGAATCAAGTACATAAAAGAAAGAATTGAAAAGCCAGAAATTTACACGGGCTGTGTAAAAATTTTACACACCCCGTGTAACATTCTAGAACCTCGCAACTACACTTACATTGGCTCCAGAAACTTACACGGGTTCACCCCGTGTAACATTACACATCCTGTGCTTCAGAAAAGGAAAAAAAAAAATTGAGTTTAAGGGAGATAGAAAGTTACACGGGTCCCCTAATAAATTGACACGGGCCATGTAACTTAAATGTCAAAAGAGACTTACAAATAGAAAGTTACACGGGTCTTTAAATATATTTACACGGGCCGTGTAACGTAGTAAAGAATAAAATTCTCAAACAAAAAATTACACAAGCCCGAGGACCGGGACCCATGTAATAATACACGCCCCATGTATCATGTTGCAGATGCGATACTTAGGGCACAAAAACGACCCTTTAAATTCCCTTCTCACCCTTAAACTCCCTCCCACTCAAAGACTCTTCCTCTCCATGCTTCTTTCTCTTTCAAAACCCCTTAAATCTCCTTTTTCCTCATAAAACCCTAGTCTTTCCTCTTCTCACAAAACCCTAGTCTTTCCTCATAAAAGCTCCAATGGCACCTGCAAAGTGCCCTGTAAGGAGAATGGGTTCTTCGTTAAGGTAAGGAGGAGATTCCTTACCCTCACCTCTTTAGCCATCACCACAGCTCTCGAGAATAAGGTAAGCCCCACCTCCACAACCCAAGCCCCAACCACAACCCACACCTCAACCGCAACCTCCACAGCCAGCACAACCTGAGTTCTCCATTGCCTGAACATTTCGCGATTCCACCCACCGAGACTTATGTACACGACTTAACAACAGGAGGATTATCTCCACCAAGTACAAGGACTTCGAGTTGCTAGAACAAATCGGCCAGCAAGAGGAGATTAATGGGCTGCTAGACAGCATTGGTTGGACCAGATTCGCCTAACTCCAATTCCTCATCTATAGGGACACCACACTGGAGTTCCTTGGGAGCTTCAAGGCCACCCTATGGCCCACTGATAGAGAAGACAGGGGGAGGATCGAATTTCAATTACTTAGCGTTGATCGAGTAATGAACATGGACGAGTTCAATGCGGTGTTCGGCTTTGACAACACTGGGTTCTAGGAGATCCCTCAAAATAGAATAATCTACAACAACATGGACTTCTGGTGCTCCACAGCACCAAACACTGACATTTATATCTCCAGCAAATCCTGTGACACCCCTCACCCGTCTACAGTGTTGCCGAGCAAGGCACGTCCCACTCGGTGCTGAAGCATCCTATCTTATCTTACTTTATTTCTTTAATAATTTTGAACATGTTATATTTTAAAATCATTTATGTTCTAAGGAGAAACTGATGAAGTTTTCTTTATTTTATTACCATTTGACGTATTTTCACTGTTTACCTATTTAAAAATTTCAACAATAATTTCCAGTAATAATCTCATTCATACACATCATAATCATCTCAGTATTTCAAATATCATTTATGTATTTCAATTCCATTCTCATTTGCATACAAATCTATTCAAGCTAAATTCATATATGCAAATTCTCAAATTTCCATTAATTACATAATTTACAAACTAATTAAATAAATTCATAATTTGCATGATATACAAACTAATTACAATTCCATAATTTACATTTCAACATAATAACTAATTATAATGCACAAAATACATAATATGACTTTTGTGAGTCCTATCTACATGCATTGCTAAGGAGGTGATAACCTTGAACACTTCTGACACTTCTGCAAATCTGGACTCTAAAAAATCCCAGTCTAATGTCCACTAGGTTTTAGCTTCAGTACTTGCGCGAAGGAAACAAATCCATCACACTAAGCATTGCTGCTTAGTGGTGCGATAATATAACAAGAAAATAACATATACAAATAAAGAAAGAAATGAAGCATCATTTGGATACTCAGGAATTTAATTTAATTTAATATGATATTTCTAGTATTAACTAACTTTTGTTCTAATTTGTTCCTCTTTGGAAGCGTTTAGTTCCTAATTTTATAGTGATAATATATAATACACAAAACTAATAAAAAAAATACTAAGTTTTTATTCATATGATTATAGAAGGTATATTTGTAATATTTATTTAAGTTATACCTACTTTTGCTAATTTTTCATCACATTACTTAACAATTTTTATGTGGTTTGGATCATTTCGTAATAACTAATATTCTTAATTCTAACTAATTATTTTCAAGTCTTTCTAACTCATTTATTTAATTTCTAATATTTTTAATTTCTAATATTCTTAATTTATTTCACTGCCCAAGTAACCTATGATAGCCTGACTGAACTGGATAAGTTTAGTTTGATAAATGCACCAGCAGCTTTTATGGACCTTATGAACTGTATTTTCCATCCATACTTAGATCGGTTTGTAGTGGTCTTCACTGATAATATACTAGTGTATTATAAGAACAGAGAAGAACATGATGAGCATTTGAGGATTGTTCTGCAAACTCTGAGAGAGAAAAAGTTGTATGCTAAGTTGTCTAAGTGTGACTTCTGGTTAGGTGAGATCTCCTTTCTGGGACACATAGTATCAGCTAACGGGATTAGAGTAGATCCCAAGAAAATTGAAGCAATGATGGAATGGAAGCCTCCTAGAAATGCAACTGAGGTCAGAAGCTTCTTGGGGCTAACTGGTTATTACAGAAGGTTTGTGAAGAGGTTTTCCTTGATAGCTGCTTCACTGACCAAGTTGCTGCATAAAAATGTCATATTTGACTGGAATGACAAGTGTCAAGCCAGTTTTGAGAGGTTAAAGGTTATGTTAACAGAGGTACTAGTGTTAACACAGCCAGTATCTGAGAAGGATTTTGTGGTCTACAGTGATGCCTCCCATAATGGGCTAGGGTGTGTATTGATGTAAGAGGAAAAAGTGGTCGCCTATGCTTTTAGGCAGTTGAGGACACATGAAAAGAATTACCCTACCCATAATCTAGAGTTAGCAGCTATCATATTTGCACTGAAGATATGGAGGCACTACTTGTATGGTGAAAAGTGCTACATCTACACAGACCATAAAAGTCTGAAATATTTACTAACCCAGAAGGAGCTCAACCTTAGACAGAGGTGGTGGATTAAGTTCCTAAAGGACTATGACTGTGTGATTGACTACCATCCTAGGAAGGCAAATGTAGTTGCTAATGCCTTGAGCAGAAAGTCCATCACAGTTTTGAGATCACTAAATGTCTGTTTGTTCTTAGCTCAGGATGGAGCTATTTTGGCTGAGTTGCAAGTAAGGCCAAACCTCTTACAGCTGATTCAGGATGGGTAGAAGGTCGATAAGAAGCTAATAGCTATAATAGGCAAAATCCCAGAGGGGAAAAAAATTGATTATGAGGTGAAAGTAGATGGGTGTTTGTATTATAAAGGAAGAGTGTGTGTACCAGATAATGGGGATTTGAAAACTAGTATTCTGAAAAAGGCACACAATAATGTTTATGCTATGCACCTAGAAAGCATAAAAATGTACCATGATCTGAAGCCTCACTACTGGTGGCCTGGTATGAAGAAGGATATAGCTAATTATGTAACTAGATGCTTGACATGTCAACAAGTTAAGACAGAACATCAAGTTTCATCAGGTTTGTTATAGCCTATAAGCATACCTGAATGGAAATGGGATCGAGTCACCATGGATTTTGTTAGTGGCCTAACTCTCACCCAAAAGAAACATGATGCAGTTTGGGTGATAGTAGATAAATTGACAAAATCAGTATATTTTCTACCAGTTAGAACTAACTACTCACTGGAGAAACTAGTAAAGTTGTATATCAGTAAGATAGTTAAACTTCATGGAATCCCACTTTCCATTATATCTGATAGAGACCCGAGGTTCACATCAAGATTTTGGAAGAAGTTACAAGAAGCCTTGGACACACAACTCCATTTCAGCACGGCTTTTCATCCTCAGACGGATGGACAGCCGGAACGAGTAACCCAAGTAAAACTTAAAACTCATTGAGTTATTACAAATAATAAATTGAAATGATAATAATAACATGAAATATGTGATAGGTCCTTGAGGTTATGCTTAGGAGTTGTGTTATTAAGTTTGAGGGAAGTTGGGACAGATACCTCCCACTGGCAGAATTTGCATACAATAATTGCTACCAAGCTAGCATTCAGATAGCTCCGTATGAGGCACTATATGGGAGGAGGTGTAGAACACCATTATGTTGGACTGAACTGGGCGAAGATAAACTTGTGGGACTAGACCTGGTGAAATAGACTGAGGAGAAAGTTAAGTTAATCAAAGCCAATTTGAAGGTTGCCTCAGATAGACATAAGTCTTATGATGATTTGAGGAGAAAAGACATTGAATATGAAGTTGACGATAAGGTATTTCTCAAAGTTTCACCATGGAAGAAGGTATTGAGGTTTGGGAGAAAGCATTAGTTAAGCCCTAGGTTCATTGGCCCATATGAAGTTATTGAACGTGTGGATCCAGGGCCTACAGGCTAGCTTTACCACCAGAGCTGGACAAGATCTATAACGTGTTTCATATGTCCATGTTGAGAAGGTACAGATCAGACCCTTCACATGTCATCTCCATGGAAGAAATAGAAATCCAACTAGATTTGATATATGAAGAGGAACCCATAAGGATCTTGGCTCGAGAAGTAAAAGAATTGAGGAATAAGCAGATTCCATTGGTGAAAGTACTTTGGAGGCACCACAACACTGAGGAGGCAACCTGGGAAAGCGAAGAGACGATGAAGCAACAGTTTCCTCAACTGTTTGCATCAGGTAAATTTTAAGGATGAAATTTTTTTTAGTAGGGAAGAGCTGTAATGCCTTCACTTTAGATAGTCCGTACATTCTACTATTCTGGTGACTAATGTCTGTCCGAACAGTCAGAATGTCTGGAATCATATTTAAACTAGAGTGAGGAGTCATAAATAAATCAAATCATGATAAGAAAAATTAAGAAAAAATTTAAGTAATGAAATACATTAAGGTTAAATGAGCCGGTGCTCCGGCGATGGGTGATCTAACGGGAAGCGACTGTGAAGACAGTTAGCGACCCTAGACCCTTGGGAAAACCCTGTGAAATAAATTTTAGGACTCCAGTGGAAAGTTATTGAGTCTTCAATGATAAAAGAATGCCAAGAAAATATAAAGAAAATTTTATAAATCGGTACAGACAATTTTAGCTTGTTAAGCTAAACGAAGGGTATTTTGATCATTTCACCTTTAGAGATGAATTTTGATCAACTTGTCTAATTAAGTGAGTGAATTATATGACATAAAATATGAATAAATATTGCTAAAAATTTAATTAAAAATTAGTAGAAAAGAAAGAAAAAGAAAATGAAAGTAAATGTCTAATTATGACATCATGCATATGCAAGCATGATGCCATAAAATGTGTTAACCAATCAAAACTCAACAAGCACACTTAAACTCATTAAAAAGAACAAAAGAAGTCAAAATTAGAAAACCAAATCTGCTCTTTCCTTTCTTCTTCTTCCTTGGCCGAGAGTCACACTCTCTCCCTCCATTGATGAACTTTCATCAATACCTTGCTACTCTAATTTCCCACCATAAAACACCTAATCTACTTCACTAAAACTTATTATCTACTCTTGCTAAGGTGTTTGGTTGCTAAGAAAAGCCAAGAAAGTGAAGATTGGGCAAGAGTGAAAGTGTTTCAATTCAAGGTTAGTGCCACTTTTCCTCTCTCTCTCCTTTTATTCCTTATTAGAACATCAAATTAAGTTAGAAATTGTGAAATTTGAAGCAAATTATGCATGTTAGAGCTTCCTCAAATTTTCGGCAACCTTGACATAGGTTAGGGTTATGTGAAATTTCAATTAAATTCAAGTGATTAGTGATGAACTTCATAAGAATATCCAACTTGACAACTCAATTGGTGTATGTGAGAGTGAATTAGAACTTTTGGAATTAGGGTCGAGACAAAAATTAGGGTTTTGCAAATTTAATGGTGAATTGATGTTCTAATAGTCAATTAGTGACCATTTAGCTCAGCTTAATCATAAAATGAGGTTTATTGTGGCATTGAATTGAGAATTGGTGTGCTGTCCCTTTGTGTCAGAAATTCTGAACTTGAGTCCAGTGTGTTTGGGAAGCAATAACTTGATTTGTGTAACTTCAATTGGTGTAAGGCCAATTGAAGGTAAAACTAAACACATAATGACACATATTTTGTGGAGAAACTCTACCCAGAAAACCAACTTAGGATGACCTAAATTCTGCATTAATCCGAGTAACCAATAGGCTAGACCTGGAAATTGAGCAAATGAATAGTGTTTATTCTAATGGTCATAACTTGGTGTAAAAAGGACCAAATGACCTGATTTTTATGGCAATGGAAAGCCTAGATAATTTAGAACAACTTTCATGAAGAATAGAAACCCAAATTCTGACTATAACCTAATGAAATTGTCCACCACAGTTAGGACACCAAAATTGACAGAACCAAATTCTACCCAGAATTCTGGAATTTGGAGCAATCCAGCCAGTTATGGTAAAAAATGCCATAACTTGAGCTACAAAGCTCCAAATGGAGTGATTCAAAAAGAGAATTAAAGAAGACACATTAAAAAACAACTTTAATGAAGGAAGTTTAGCTAAATTCCTACTGTAGATTAGTCCAATGGAATAGTAAACATAAGCTATGAAATCTGAAAATTTGAAATAACCACTATTGAGCTTTCATTTGAGATTGGCCATTAATGCCAATAAGTCTAAAATCCAAAATGTGGGATTTTAGTGTAATTAGAACTAACATAATTATTATGTATAGAAAAGTCAACATTTATGTATGAATAGTAAGGTGAAAAGTAACCACCAAACATTAAACAATTAATTTTATAATATGCCCTAGTATGCTTAGAAGAATTGGTTTGGATAGGTTGGCATGCTAATAGGGTTTCGATAGTAGTACTACATATGCCTTTATGGCATTCCGTGATTTATGACATTTTTGCCCTTTTATGATATTATGGCCTATAGCCATTTTGCTATGCTTGACACACTTGGCCTTGTATCCGATGCTTGTTATGGCTTGTTAGCCATTCTGTTACACACCTAGCAGATACTTTGTGACCGATGGTGTGACAGTCCAAGGTACTTGGTACCCAGTGCTAGTTTACCCGTTTATCCAGTCCAGTCACTAGTATAGGTTACTTGGGCAACCAAAATAAGTCTTAATAAATTATAACCAAATAATGAACATAAAAAGTACTAAATGAATAATATTATAACTAATTACTATGAATTCAGTCTGCATAAAATAATAATACAATTTCTGTATATTCAATTAATTTAGTTTATTATTTCTATTTTATATTAGCACCACTAAGCTGTATTGCTTAGCGAGTCGCTTTTTGCCACGCGTAGGTACTAGAGACATAGATAGAGAGCCTAGCAGACCTTAGACTGGTGAACATTCAGATCTGTATCGAGTCCAGAGTCACCTCCACTACTGTGCATTTTAGTAGGGCCACTAGGCTTCATTAGATATTTTTTATTTTGGATTTTGTAATTAGATTATCATTTTGCCATGTACATTATAAACACATGTACTTATAGACAGGTGTAATTAGTTGTAAATTTTGTTAATAAATAACATTTTGAGTATTTCTCCATGAAATTGAGTTTAATTATGATAAATGGGACGTATGAAATTGTGTTAAACCATTGAGAATTGTTGAGATTTTATTGGTGGTTATTGGAGTTGAGAATATGATGAATATATTGGGAGTGTTTTTAATAGGTTCCGAAGAACTATTTTTCCAATTTATAGCCAGCACTCTACCGAATTTTCTATAAAATTTATGAAAATTCAAATTAATTAATATTTCAATAAATGACATAAATGGTGTGAGTTTCACTTAAAAGCCTTTAAATCAATAAATTAAGAACTGTAATTGAGATAAGATAAGATAAGATAAGATAAGGTGCTCCGGCACACTGTGTGACATGCCTTGCTCGACTACATTATGGACGGTAAGGGGTGTCACACTCCTTCTGCTTGTTAAATTTTCCTAAGGTCAGATAACAGTTTTCTTGGTGGAATGTAGCTCTCAAATTTCTGCTTGAATGAGCTTGCAAGCTTATCAAAATTCTCTAAAGAACCGTTTGTAAGCCTTTGATACTGCTTATGGGCTAGTCCTATTAGTTTATTGGAAAACCCTATACAAAATAAAATTATTAACATTCTGTAAAAACATTATTGTATGGAAATTTGCCAATTGGCTTCTGGGGTTAGAGGTCCCATCATATTTTTCTAGAGTTAGTAATGCAAAAAAACTTTTGATAATATGTCTTCACTCAACAATGAACCATCTTCCATTCCATAATCATAATTGTGAGAATTCTTTTGGATCTTCTTAATTTCCAATGCAATTTTCTGGCTAAGAGCACTTTATTCAGAGTCTGACTTGTCATCATTAAAATTAACTCTTTTTACCTTGCCCTTGCTTTTTTCCAGATTTTACTTCTCTGACACTAGCTTTTCAGATGGTATGGTGGTTACGGAAGGTGGAGGTGGCAGTATTATCATTGGTGTATCTAGGGTGCTAACCTTAATATTTTGCTCATATTCTCTCTTTAATGATTCCAACATTGTTTCTATTTCCTTCATTTTTCTAATCATTGAATTTGGATCAGAGAGGCCAACTGGCTAGGTTTCATGGGTTGTTGCATTTGATTGTAGGTCTATTACCATTGGCAGAGCATCCATGTCACCTATGATTTCTGAAGGTGTTTTTTCAAAGTTTAAACCTACATCAGCCATGAAATTGTTATGAATGAAATCACAAATTTTTTAGAGAAAAACACGAACAAAGTTTTAATAAGAAAGTGGAGGAAAAAATTGTCAGTGGTTTTTTCCCACAGATGTCACTAACTGATATTGCCATGGATTTCTTGGATATTGGATTTGATCATATTGAAGGTCTCCTGAAAATCAAAGAACAAGTGAGAGCTGGTGGTGATTGGCAACCACTTCGATGGTCAAGTCAGTAATAGGATTATGAATCAAGTATTCAGTATAATAGAAGGGAGTGTTTTGTTTGCATACCTATTTCTGAAGCTTTGCCTTTTTTATATAGTGATTGGGATGAAATCTTAGCTACATCTTTGCTAATTCCTTATTTAAGTTATAACGGTAATCATCCTCAGATTATGCTGAGAATTAGACGTGATCAGTGGCATGATCAGTGGCGTGATTTTCATTTGGTTCAAACTCAAAGAGTACCGATCTCTTCAACTTGTCCGATCTTTCAAAATAGATCAAAATGCTCTCAGAGATCTCCTCAATGCTTGGTTCTTTAGGTGTCGGGTTTCTAAGCTTGGATGGGCAAGCTCTGTCTGGTTCCAAGTTCGGATGGGCGGGCTTTATCTGGTTCTAAGCTCGAATGGGCGAGCTCTAACCGGGTCGATTTATTAGCCTTTATATCATTACGGATTAAAGCAACTTGGATGCATGTGGTATAATCACCTTAGTGAATATTTATTGAAAGCATGCTATAAAAATAATTAGATATGTCCATGTGTTTTCATAAAAAGACTAGGATCTAAATTTGTCATTGTTGCAATTTATATTAATGATTTAAACATTATTGAAACTCCTGAAGAACTTTTCAAAACTCTAGAATTTTTTAAAAAGAATTTGAGATGAAAGACATTGGGAAGACAAAATTTTGTCTCAGCCAGCAGATCGAACATTTCAAAAATGACATTTTTATCCATGAATCAACTTGTATAACTATGGTATTAAAATTATTCTACATGGATAAAGCTCATCCATTGAGTTCACCAATGGTTGTAAGGTTACTTGATAAGAAAAAGGACTCTTTCTGACTTTAACGAAATAATGAGAAACTCCTTGATCCTAAAGTACCATATCTTAGTGCAATAGAAGCACAAATGTATCTTGTTGGTCATACTCGACCTGATGTAGTTTTTTGTTTCTATAAATTTGTTAGCAAGATATAGTTTTGTTCCAAGGGTGTATGTTATATTAACATGTCACACCCAAATTTGATTAATATGCAGATGCATATTATTTAAATTTGATTGGTAATGTATATGCAGATTATTTATTTGACCACATAATGGTAGATTCCAAATAGACTATATATTTACATGTGGAGGTACAACTATTCTATGGAGTTCTATAAAATAAATTATAACTGCTACTTCTTCTAACCATGCAGAAATTTTAGCAATTCATGAAATAAGTCGAGAATGTGTAATTCAACATATTCAAAGTACATGTGATCTACTTGCCAAAAAGGAAGTTCCAACCATTTTTTATGAAGATAATACTACTTGCATAAATTAGTTAAAGGAACGATACATTAAAGGAGATAGGACAAAACATATTTCTCCAAAATACTTCTTCACTTATGATGTTCAGAAGAATGGTGAAATTAATATTCAACAAATTTGCTCAAGCAATAGTCTTGTTGATTTGCTCACTAAAGCACTTCCAACTGCAAGTTTTGAAAAATTAGTGAATAAGATTGGAATACAAAGACTCAAAGATCTCAAGTGATATTGTCACGACCCAAAATTTTGTGTCATGACTGGCGCATAATCTAAGTATTCTTAAATCATGCAAGCCTTATCAGAGTATTTTGAATAAATATATTGTCACTTACTAATCCCAAAAAATAGATAAAATCCAAATAAACAAAATACTGAATAAACAACATAAATATTCTATAAGTAAACTGAGGAGTCTCTCCAGATTTCAAATAAAAACTTAAACTGTTTAATAAGCTATAGTAATTATTTGCCCGAGAAAACTTGAATTCGAATATACCATGAGAGCAAATCAAAGATTTTCTCTCTCCAGAAAATGGACTGAATATTTGAATCAGCTACAAAATTTCACTGATCTGAAACAGATAACAGACAGAGAAAACGTGATTTGAGTTAATGCTCAGTGAATGATAATTATAGCACACAACGAAATAGGAACAGGAAGATGCTTGATTAATTTCACAATAAATTTTCTATTCAATAAAATCATGCTTATGCTATCAAAATCATTAGTAAAATAATTTCATAAAACATATATATAAAAAAATTCATTCAATAAAAATTTTATAGTACAGTACACCAGGGTGATGATACCTCACATCACCAAAGGCCAGATGGTAAACGCGCTACCAGATATTAGATACCTTCCTCCTCCTTCACAGATATCAACGCATATGATACTAATGCAAACCATAAATTGCAATGATGCATGACTCAACAATACATCCTAATACCTTGATAGTCGACACGGTGGGGTCAGATAATAGAAATAGATACTAGGCACAGGTACCAATTCAAAACAGAAAATTAATTTGCACAAATCAATCAAAATCAACAAAAAATTTCAGATAGCGAATAATAACTGATAGTGCAATTCCAACAGTTTATTTCAATAATTTCTTAGAGTCAATAAGATCAAATCAATCTTAAATAAATTCAGTGTAACACATCAGTAAATTTTATAGTTAGATATCAATCAATATAAAGACATTAAAGGCCTGTTCCCGAAATCCTTATGGCTTTAATACAGAGATAATTGATAAAATCAATTTTTTAATCAAAATCGGAATAAAATTCAATAATAAAATAAAACTCTAGAAAATCACATGTAAAATAATTATTAAAATACTAATTTAAAATTTCATTTAATAACAAATTTAATGCTAAGAAATTTTAAAAGGGACAAAAATGGTGTCTTGTACCATAATTACCACTCACTTGAAACCTCCAAAACAATAGTTATATTCAATGAAAGAAAGACAATTTCAGCTGACAGATTGAATATTTGAATCTCCTACATACCCAAAATATAGCCAAAAAAAAATTGATCAATTAAACTAATATGACAGGCCCATTGTATACCTAGAAGCATTACACATTTCTGAGGATTTAACCCAAAATCGTTCAGAGTGGAGAAAGCGAATCCATATAGCCGACCCCAAATTTTTGGGATAAAGGCTTAGTTGAGTTGAGTTTTTATTTTAAAACCAAAGTTAATAATAATAATAATAATGAAATCAATAAAAAAAGGGTCAATTTTAAGAAAATTGTAAAAGTAAAGTAAGGAAAAAAAATAAATTTAATATAATAATAATAACTTTAATCAACAATATATATATATATATATATATATATATAGTAATAATGATCAACCCAATTCAATATCAATGTTCAAAGAAAAAAAATGAATTTTCTAGAGTAGTTGTAACGATTTAAGGAGAGAAAATAAAATCAAATTCACCCATTATTGAACAAAGAAAGAGAATTTTTACCTTGAAAACAGAATCCAATGTGACGAATAGAGAAGTAAGAATTTAAGGATTTTCTGCGTACATTATATTATAAATTGTAAATTTATATATATATATATATATATATATATATATATATATATATATATACAACAATAAATGAAAGATGATGAAAAATACATGTTTAAGAGTATTTGGCAGAAAAAGGAGGTGATAAACAGGCTTCGAGAGCAAAGTTTAGCAGAAAGAGATGATCAGGATATATATATTTCAAGAGTTCTATTAGGTATAGAATGGGATAAAAGTTATTATTGAACTGGGTTGTTCAGATTACAAATATATATTTAATTTCAAAAATAATATATATATATATATAGGCTTCGAGAGCAAAGTTTAGCAGAAAGAGATGATCAGAATATATATATTTCAAGAGTTCTATTAGGTATAGAATGGGATAAAAGTTATTATTGAACTGGGTTGTTCAGATTACAAATATATATTTAATTTCAAAAATAATATATATATATATATATATATATATATATATATATATATATATATATATATATATATATATATATATATATATATATATATAAGTAGGCCATCCAATAAAATATTCCTCTTTTTTTATAAATATATTAAAATATTGTTAGCTAATTAAAATAAATAAATAAATAAATAAAATATTAGGTTTCCACAGATATCTTAATGAGGGAAAGTTAATATGCACTGTACTCTTTCTTCTTTTATTATGATTTTTTTCCCACTGGATTTTCCTAATAAAGGTTTTTAGTCAGGCAGTATTCATTGCGTATTCTATAAAAGAATACTGTACTCTTTTTCCTTCACTAGGATTTTTTTTTCCACTGAGTTTTTTCCTAGTAAGGTTTCAATGAGGCATATTCTTTAATGTATGGACATCTAAGAGGGAGTGTTATTCTTAACTCCTAAACTTTTCATTTTCTCTCCATAAGTTCAATGTACTTTATTATGTACTTCATTAATTGTGAACTCTTCATCTTCTCATATATACCTATAAATAGAGGCATTGTATGTGATGTTTTATACACTTGAAAATTAATAAGAAATTCTACTTTCTCTTAATCTTCTCTCTTTTATTATTCTCATAGTTTTGCCTTAGTTTATAATACTTAAATATTTTTTGATTCAAAGAAACCCCCAACTATTTTAAATGGCACAAAGTTAATAGAGTTAGACACATTTCATTAAAAAGTTAAGCATGGCCCACATATTAATTTAAGAGAATGGAAGCTCTAACTATGGAGGATGACATAAATAGAATGCCTATGGCATGGAAGTAGAGTTGGCAAAAGCTTGGCCTTTGGTTTTTTTCATCTTAAGAAGTTTCAAAGAAAAAAAAAAAAAAACTAGTCCCGAAGAAGCTTTGAGAATTCTCAATCTTACCTGGATTTCATCTTAAGATGTCAAGTTTCTTGTTAATGATAACCAAGATTTTCTTTGATTCGTTGTTTTGAGTTTCAGGGTGTGATATAGATCATAATCATGTTGTTAAGAGCCACTCAATGCTAGTTTTAAGGAAAATAATATAATATGCTACAATAAGTTTGCTAGAGAGGTTAAACCATGATTTTTTTTCAGAGGAATCCTAAGGTATTTAGAGAGAAAATCTCAGTCTTGGTTGTGCCAATCGAAGTGTGTCCATGGGGCAGGAACAAAACAAAAATTATTGAAGAAAACAATTGGAAAAGGGAAATTAAGCACCATATAATCCAGAGGTTGTAACAACCCCTGATTCAGTAGCATAACAGCTGAACTGGAAGCGTTACTTGTAATTTCACAACCTGTGATAAGAAGTATATCTTGATTTCATATGAACAATCCACATTTACTAAGTAAAAGATAATTTCTCACAAGTGGTTTAAGCAAAATACAATATTTACAACCAAGTTATTTACTCATATACAACGTCATCCTCAAAAATTACTTATACCATTTATTCAAAATTTATTTACAAAGTAAAGAGAAGCCAACCCTAATTAAACCCTTAACAAAATACTGCCCCTCTGATGCAGACTCTAGTGATCTATTCTCTGTGGACCCTCGGCTTTAGTACCTGTACGAGGTAAAAACCCATCTGCTAAACATATAGCTTACTGGTGCATGTCTAGCTTTAGATGAATCATTTAATAGTTGTCTATAACTATACATATTATAAGCATTTAACAATTGATTACAATAATTTCAAGCAGGTAACCATTAAAAACAACTTTGCAAAAATGAATAAGGCATTTCATTGTAACTATTTAATTAAAATCAACTGATCTTGCTCATGAAATATACATATAAAATCAAGTTATCCATTAACCAAGGTAAGATCCAAATTTACAAACAAATGAGCAACTTATTTGACATGCATATTGGTTATTTTATTATTTCCATTTAATAAGCCAATTCCTTCCTAGTATAACTTTCCTTATACCGGATATTGAGATTTTAATGCGATACCTTCTTTCAGATGTTGTCTTATATTTTCTCTTTTCCACTGCAACATCTTCTTTTAGATGCTGTCTTACATGTCCTTTTCACTACAAAAACACCTTCTTTTAGGTGTTGTCTTATGTGCCTTTTTAAAATCAATACGTGTATTGAGACACCATTTTTCAGATGCTGTCTTTACATGCTCATAGATATAGATTCATTTTAGTTTGCAAATCTGTTAGCTTATCCCCCTATTTGGCATGCTAAACTATTCGGTTTCTATCTTCAATCTAGGTAGAATCTTAGGCCTCAATAATCTTATTACATGATATTAGGTAATTCAAACATTCTTACATCAATAAAGGATTGACACTCATCATGTTCACATCATTTGCCATTATCATATATTTGTTTACATATTCATAATAAGGAAGGATTGACATTCATCACTTTAACACCAATTGGCATCATCATATAATCAATTTCATACTTAAAATAAGGACATAACCATTTTCACATAGCATTTAGAATCAATCATGTTAATTCCCCATAAGGCAGATTCCCAAACTCATTTTACAATCATAATTAGACCTAGAGAAAGACATTTTCAAGACTAGTTCCCCTCATAAAACATGTCAATTTATGTCTTAACTTTCATTATAAATTAATTTGATCCAATTTAGACATGTAAAAATTCATTTATACCCCTTTATGTGCAAACTATTCAAGAAGGCAAATTACCATTTCAGGGGAACACCTATTTGGTACCCTGTTTTCTATCAACTCCTCGGGTACTCTAAAGATAGAATTAGTTCTTATGGTCTTTATACAATTTATAGCTTAGGGTCTTAACTTTCATTTGAATTAAGAATCACTCCATTCTGAGGTCTAGATCTCAAGTTATGCTCCAATTTCTACGTACTGTCCAGTTTTTACATAACCAGTTCTGGTTACAAACAGAATTCATAGTTCCTGTTCATAAGCTAATTTAACCATTTTAAAGATAGATTCAATTAAAGTAGTCTCCATAAAATATCTTCCTACATGTTTTAAGTTTTCAACAATTCAAGAATCACTTAATTTGGAGGCCTACATCATGAGTTATAGCTAAATTACTAACTACTATTCACGGATGCAGTGTCTTAAAAATTCTAGGTTTCTAGATTTCCAACTCAGATTTACACTCAATATTCAATTACTTTTCACCCAGAATTTGTACAAGGTATTTAAAGAAAAATTTTAGGCCTATGTCTTAAGTTTCAAAAGCATCTTGCAGCACCTCAATTAGAGGTGTACGGAAGGAGTTATGCCCTATTTACACAAAGGTCACAGGACCGGATTTGCTAAAATTCCTAAAATTCCAGTTTTGCAATACCAATTCTCTCTAAAATTTCAACCACTTTACCCTAAAAATTAGGTCTAGGGCAAAACATAAAAATTATAGGTCTATGTCTTAAAAAAATTTTGGTTCTAATTGTATCTCAATTAGAGCTCTATAACTCAACTTATATCTAAATTAGTATAGACTGCTCACTGGATTCACTAATCCTGGCAATCACCATATAATGATTCATAAAGTAATAATTTTTATAACAAACTTAGACAAGCACTTACCTCAACTTAGTTCCAGCAATTTACTCCCAATTGCAACCACTTTTCATAAAAAGTCCTCAAGCCAATTCAGTGTATGGCCTTGGTTCCATGCCAACAATTTTGCCACTTGAAATTAGCTCACTAACTTCTTAGTTCTTCCTTCCCTTTTACTTTATTTCATGTGTTGATCATCAATTCCTTTAATTCCAACACAAGACATCATCTTAGATGCATGAATTAGGGTTTGTATTTGAGATTGGATGAAAGAAAAATGGAGAAGAAGAGTGAGAGAGAGGTTCAACTGAAATAGGAAGAAGAAGGAGACAATTTTTGTCATTTTATATACCTTGGATATTTATCCCTTTCTTAACATGTGTCGCTTTGTAACACCCTAGGCAAATCCCACATCGACAAAACATGGGAGAGATGCTGGGTTCATAAGTTGATAGTTCGTAACCCCTATTGACGCTTTTTAAAACCGTGAGGGCTTCAGCCCAGAGCGGACAATATCACTAGTGGGCCGGGCCATTACATTTGTGAAACCTGGCTCTGATACCACAAATGTAATGGCCCAGCCCACTAGTGATATTGTCCGCTCTGGGCCGAAGCCCTCACGATTTTAAAACGCGTCAATAGGGGTTACGAACTATCAACTTATGAACCCAGCATCTCTCCCGTGTTTTGTCGATGTGGGATTTCACAAATGTAATGGCCCGGCCCACTAGTGATATTGTCCGCTCTGGGCCGAAGCCCTCACGGTTTTAAAACGCGTCAATAGGGGTTACGAACTATCAACTTATGAACCCAGCATCTCTCCCGTGTTTTGTCGATATGGGATTTACCTAGGGTGTTACACGCTTTGTCATTTGTCCTATTTAATTAGTGATTAATTAACTTAATTAATCACACTTAATGACCTTAATTATACTTAATTAGATGCTGAGTTGAGAAATTTTAATTTTTCCCCCAAACTTCATTAACTTTGTAACGAAGTCCATAGGTGTCTTTTACAAACTTTTACTTTAACCCCTCATTTAATCTAATTTATATACCATATTCAATATTTGAATTTTTTACTAAAATATATTGAATACGGTCTGCAAATTTGGGGTATTACAGAGGTTCCTCAACAAACTGGTTTGAAACAGTGCACCTTATGTTCATATATATAGACTTAGGTAGATATATGGTGTAACTACTGCTTTGCCTAATTATTGTCTTCTCCTTGTGCCTCTGGTGAGCCAAGCCTGATCATGTTCTTACTTTTGCAACATCATAATAGTATCTAAATTATATATGGTGTTGATATTATTTTTAAGAAACTTATACTAGTTTTGTTTTTGTGACAACTTATACTTATAAAAAAGCTTATAGGAGTTGTGTATGCACTTGGAAATACACCTAATAATAATAATAATGAGAATGTATATAATAAACAAGCCATTTAATTAAATACATGGACAAAAACAAATATGCTCTCTTAATAATATTTTTATGTTGATTTTAGATAAAATCCACTCAACTTTTTTAATTTAACATTAGCATTAAGATGATAAAACAAAATAGAAGTCAAATTTCATGATAAAAGAAAGTACATACTAAAGATTATGCAGCTAAGATGAGCTGTGAATGTTCTTGCTTGAAGAGCTACACAGATTGCACTTGCAATTCAAAATTGGAGGAAGCAATTCTGCAAACTATGATAGATATATTTAGGCACTACATTTATCATTCATAGGCTAGTTTTGGAAGGTAGAAAGTGAATAGTGATAATGCATTGTGAAGATGTCTTTTCTGATTTTTACAAACTGTAATATCACCTCTTCTTGCTCTTCAGTTGGAACATTGTGGGATGGCTCAATAACAACCACAAGTTGGAAATTCTTAATGGAAGCAACGGTAACATGCCCTTGGAAATTTAGGCACCAGCATCGTAACCATTCATGCCATTTGGCGGCCTTATTTTTAAAAACTAGGGGCTCTCCAAAGCCATGGACTATTATTGGAGACTGTAATATAGCAGAGAAATTGAGGGTTAGTGCTGTGTCAAAGCTTTGCATGGTGATTCAAGCATGCCCCACATATTGAAAAGTAAAGGATGGTTTTCTGAAGAGATAATGGTATGCTCAAATGGACATTGTTCGTGATGTGATCATGTGACTAATATTGGTTCCAAGTGAATTGATATTTGTTAACTTCAATTTTAAGTGTGCTATTTTAAATAGTTGAGGAGCTTCCTTACACCTAAAAAAAAAAAATTAAGAGCTTATTTGACTTTTGACCAATAATTTAAGAGTCAAAATAGACATTTTACCTTCTTTTTTTTTTTTTTTAAATTTGAGTATGGGTGATTCAAAATGATAATGGTACCACTAAAAGTTGAAATTTTTAATTGTTAATATTTAATCATGGATCACAACCACTAAACTAAATAAATATAAGATGAAATTAATTAATTAAAATAAATAAATAAATTTGTTTGGCATCTAGAGTCATGGTGAAATAGATGCATTAGTGACATAACAAATTAGTTTCTTGACCTAAACTTGATACACCACTTTTTGATGAAAAAATTTTGGTATTTTAAGACAAGCAATAGTAATATTTTTATGATCATTATTACTTTTAGCATGGAATAAACTATAACAGCCCTATATGTATAGCCTAGTATATTTCACTGTTCCGTTAACCAATGTCGGTCCGGACAATTAAGGGGATTAGAACTATATTTAAGTCACCTAAAAAAGCCCTGGATAAAAATAAATAGTGATTATCAGAAGGTCAAGTATAAATAAGAAAAACAAAGCATAAAAGGTTAAATGAGCCGAGGGGGTCACAATAATGGGTGACCTTACTGGAAAGTGACTGCGAAGTCAGTTCTAACCCTAATTTTGAACAGGACATTGTGACACTGCAGTCTTAAGAATTATTACGAAGCTAGTGGAAAAGAGAAATTCACATAAAAGAGTTGATAAGTAGGTCAAATAATTAGATCAAGGTTCTAGAAGAAATACCGAATTATTGGTAAACTGGATCAAATCGGCGAGGGGCAAATTGGTCAATTCACGCCTAGAGGTGACTTATGACCTAACTGTTCAATAAAATCTGAGAAATGAAAATTTCAAAATATGGAATTAAATTAAAGAAGTATGAAAAAATAAAAGAAAAAGAAAAGAAAAGAAAAATAAGAATAATGACATCACATGTGTGACATAAGCAATGACATCATAAAACAATTTTTATTTAATTCAAGTTTGACTAAGTTAATTAAAGGGAATAAAAACACTAAAATGAAAAAGAAAATTCTCATTCTTCTTCTTATTGTGGATGGCACCACCCCTCTCCCATTTCTCTCTCTACAAACCTCCATTAAAGCTTACATTTAAGCTTTTAAAAGTCCTAAATTACCCATAAATTCCCCAAAGTTCTTGATTAAACCTTGTTCTTACAACTTAGAAAGATTGAAGAAGAAAAAGGAAGAAAAAATTGAAGGATTTAAAGCTTGAAATTTCAAAGAAAGATGTTAGTAGATTTTCTCTTAAATCTCTCTTTAGATTTATGTTCATAAACTTGAATTAGCTTAGAATTGATAAAAAAAAATGAAACAAAGCATGCACCTCTAACCTTATGGAAAGTTCGGCCAGCATATAGGGAGCTAGGATTTGCTTGAGTTTGATACTATTAAAAGTTTAATTAAGAGCAATAAAGTGTGTAGACTATGTTTAGACACCTTAATTGCACTAATTGAGCCATTTACAAAAATTAGGGTTTTTGGAACAATGAAATTGGGGAAAAAAATTGGTGAGAAATGGTCAATTGATGCAATTGAACCTAATTGAGGATAGAAATGATCAATTAGGACCAATTGGGATGTGTTGGAGTGAAGAGAATTGCAATGCAATTCGGATTGGAGAAAGTTCACTTTTGGGCAATTTGACCTAGGTCCCTTTTAGGGACCAAAACTATAATTCTGCCAACCCAATTAGTATGAGGTCAATGGAGAGTGAAAATAGACACATAATGACACAATTTTCATTTAGGAACCCAATCCTAAAACTAAACACAAAGTGGTATAAAATTAGGTCAAATCTGGGTAATGCACACTGCCACTGTACAAAACTGACCATATGAACTGTACTTGTTCAAATGGCGATAACTTGGAGTAGGAAGGTCCAAATGACCTGAATTCTATACCGATAGAAAGCTGAGACATATCACTATAACTTTTATGAGGAACACATGTTAGTAGTATGCCCTAGAGCATATCATTTAGTATGTATCTTGCACGTGTTTTATTAATAAAAGGCATTTTCACATTTCCATTTACATAATATATTTATGTATAATAGAAAAGGTCCATTGATATTTTATTAGAAATTCTATTCTTAAGTTGTTAAGAATATGAGTGACAGTATTTGTAGCACAAAGTATCATAAATAGGTTCACAATCGAGGATACTTCACAATAAGAACATGACTTATCTAGAAAGATTGTATTCATGTTTGTTCCCAAGTTATTTATATAAGATATAAATAAGATGAAATAGTGAGTCTCATGCCATATAACAAACATGATAGACACATATATATGATAAGTAGGTCAAACCAGTGACATTTATGACAAGCACATGGAGTTTACTCTTGTCAATGCATTGTCATAAATCATATCAGTGCATATAATCTTTAGACCTGAGATAGCACAGTTATCTTGTATATAGGTGGTTTGAGTTTGATACTGCTTTCATACTTGTATTGTGTATGGGTATATGGGAATGTGTTGGCTCCTACTAGTTATATATGGAGGTAGGTGTTGATCAAAATGGAATCTGTTCCTCTAAGTAAATAGGGATAAAATCCTATATTCATTTAATTGTTCTTGATGTTTCAAGTTCCTGGCTATGACAGATAGATTTAATCAGAAAAGAGTTTTTTATGAGAAAAATCTTTTAATTAAGAACTGAAATTAAAAGAGAACATAATGTTCATAGCAAATGGGGTTTGACATAAACCATGACTCCAGCTTGAGTTGGGATTTTGTAACAGAGAGATTCTAGTGCATGGTAACATATGATTAGAGGTTCATTTAAGGTAAATCTTATTACTGATTGGGTGGCCATGGCATGCTATGCTAGGTGTTAACCATCGTCTATGAGGTGCATAAAATGATTTAGAGAAATCATTTATGGTAAGAAATAGTTCTGATGATATTAAGAGTTGATATCATGTCTCATTGCCAATTAGTAATGAGCCTAGTAAGTCACACACATACACAAGTAATCACCAAATTAAATATGATTTAATTAATTAATTAAAGAGTTTAATTGATTAATTAAATAGGTTTGGTTTGCAATTAGATTGCAAAGTCCCTAGCATGACTTGAAACCAAATCTAGGTTATTGGATGTATAGTATAAGTTAAATTTATATTTAAAGTGTTTAAATATGAATTTAATTAATGAGAAATTAATTAATAGAGATTAATTAATTAATTTATATTTGATATAAATTTATTAGAAGAAAAGAAATAATTATTTTGGGTTGAGAACTCAAAATTAAGACACAGGGGCATTTTGGTCATTTCATAGGGTGACATGTGGCACCATGAGATGGTGACATATGGCACTACACATAAGCTTGTCGTATGTCTTTTAATCATGTAAGATGATTAAAATCAAAATTAAATATAGGTTTGACACTTGGCACAATGTGATTGGGTCAATTAAACCTAGAGCCAATCAGAATGTGACATGTGGCGAGGGTTTTAAGTAATGACCTAGCTATATAAGTGTTGTTATGAAAAAGTAAAACATGTGGGCTTCTATTCTTCTTTGGTGCAGCCACCCAAAGAACATCTCCCCTCTCTTCTTCTTCATCTCTCATCAATTCAAAGAGATTAGTCATCAATCTCTTGAATTAAAAATACTAGAAATTATTTCTAGTGTCCTGTTTACATCTGTAATCTCTCAAAAGGCAAAACTTGATTTTCTAATTCATAGAAAAAGTTTTAGAAGCTGTTCAAGGGCTGTCATAGTTGATCTTGGTGTGGACAAGCTAGAGGGACAAGCTGGGTGTGTCCTAAAGACGCATCCCAAAGGTACAAATACGCTGCAGTGCATCAAGAGGTTAGTGTATTTGTTCTTGATCTAATCTAGGGTTCTAAAATTAATCTGATTAATTCTAAAATCTTAAATGGCAAATACAGATCCAAAAAAACATATTAAAAGAGTTTTAATATGTTGTTTATCATTGAAATTAAATAGTTAAAAATAAATCTTGCATAATGCATGTGACCCTAGGTGAAAATTTTTGAATTCAATGATATAAACTTGTGTTTTTCATGCTTTCGCGCCTTCAATTGGTATCAGAGCCACTATATTTGCCATTTAAATTGTTGATTATATGATTTAATTGTGTGGAATAATCATGAGATGATAGATCCATTGCTGGTTGCAAGAAAGGTGGCGGCTTTGGTGAAGAACACCATCATTGGTGTGCCATCTTTAGCCTTCATGGGTGGCACAAGGTTTGATTTTAAATTCTGCAATTGTTGTATGATCTAAGGCCTATCCTATGTCTAATTAAATTGTTGAATTAGAGTTTTAATCACACAATTAAATTTTGATTCAAATCAGAATTTTAAAAATTGTTTGAATGTGATTCAAATCTGAATTTTAAAAGTTATTTGAATGTGATTCAAATCTGAATTTTTAAAGTTGTTTGAATCATATTCAAATCTAAAATTTTAAAGTTGTTTGAATAATATTCAAATCTGAATTTTTAAATATGGTTTGAATGTGATTCAAATCTGATTTTTAAAAATTATTTGAATGTGATTCAAATCTGAATTTTTAAATTTGTTTGGTTGTGATTCAAATCTAAATTTTTAAATTTGTTTGAATCATATTCAAATCTAAATTTTTAAGTTGAATATGAGATATTCAATTTAATTTAAGTATGTATGTTTTATTTAATTGTTAAATAGTGATATGCATGATGAATGATCATGGACTATAAAAGACCAATGTGATTGGATTTATTTCTTCTATATTTCTTTGGGATTGTAAATTAATTTATTTATTTTAATTTATTTTGGGCATGTATTATTAACGTTGTAATAATTTTTGGGTTGTAATTTCATTTATTTAGTTCTTGTAAATTCGCCTTAGTATGCCAAGGATTACTATGTAATTGGATTGCAAGAAGATCAAGGAGGTCAAGAGCATTGGTGGGACCAATGGGAGGAATTTAAGATCAAGTATTGATTATGTACTCCTTTAGCAACTCTTGTAATATGAATGAATGAAATGCACATAGGAATGCCCTGATTCAATTCTTGGTGACTCAGAATTGAATCCCTTAGAAAGTCCATGATCATACCATATTTATTTATTATCCATGAATGCATGAGATGTATGGGAATGTATGCAAGTATATGATATATGCATGCTAATTGGATAATGTGCAAAGTGAGACGTTAATAGTAATTAGGACGACCACAAAATCTTCCAAACAAATGATTAAGTTGGATATGTTATAATTAAAATAATTATAACATGGGCCCTCTATTGAGGTAATTATTTTAAGAAATTTTAAATACTTGCATATGATGCAATTAATTTAAGAGATTTTCTTAAGAATAATTATTAAGCATGAGATGTTGTAAATATGTAAATGGTTTAGTGGCCAATATTGGATGTACCTGAGGACATTAAAATTATTTTCATAATTACTGGCTCAATGGGATCAACTTAACTAATGCAAGATAAGTCAATAATGGATGTACCTAAGATTTTGAGCATTAGGGGCTAGGTAAAGGATTGAACCTCACATGAGATGTGATGGGCAAGGAGTTACTCACTTATAGTTTATTGTAATTCCAATAATGGATGTACCTGAGAATGATCAATAGAATTATAAGAATTCAATCACCCATTAGAAATCCATCCAACTAGGATTTCCGTTTTCTACTTTGAAAGTGTAGGATTCGCTAAGTTAGTGGGAGGACCAATTTGATTAAAAGACCATAATCATTTTGGTTAAATACATGATACATTTACTAATTAATTTGGTTATTTTCTGTAGTTAATTTTTTGATAATAATGAACACACCACAACCACCACCATCCAATATTCTTGCAAGTATACTTGATCGCAATAGGTTGACAGGACCTAATCTTTCTGATTGGCTAAGAAATTTGAAACTTGTCCTGAACCTTGAACATATAGGATATGTTCTAGACTCAAATGTTCCTGGTCCCTTACCTCCAGAGGCCACTCAAGAGGAACATGAAACTTTGGACAAGTGGAAGGAGCATGATATGAGAGCTAAATGTTACATGCTTGCTTCCATGAGTAATGAGTTACAAAAGCAGCATGAGAACATGCAGAGTGCGAGTAAGATCCTCCTTCACCTACAAGAGTTGTATGGTGAGTGTCGACACCATATTTTGGCTGATCCCCGAAATCAATGGACTTTGAAATCGATCCCCAGCACCAAGTCTCCAGGTCGCTCACTTCATTACCGATCTCTCTTCAAAGAGACCAAACTAACACCAAGTCTCCAGGTCGCTTAATTCATTACCGATCTCTCAAACCAATTATCGAGTCACCTCGCCAGCTTATCACATTTCCAATGTCCCATCAAACGAAATCCAACCGACATTAAGTCTTCGTGCCATCCAGTAGTATTTCCGACCTTCATTTTATAAATATGTTGGATAATCGTTAAATAAAGTTAAGGTTTCAATCCGGTCCGATCTCCGTTGCGGATAATTGTTTAATAAAATTAAGGTTTTAATCCGGCTTAATGTTGCTTCCGATCTTAAGTGTTCAAATCAGGTTTCCAATTTTAATAATCTTGATCCCGGCCAATCTCATGCTTATAATGTTTTTCCGACCTCTTATACTTAGATTAATAATCACTTTTAAGTTTGATGTTCTAATTGGTTCAGACAGTCAGGCGCTTGTACAATTTAGATACTTTCCGATCACATCTAGTCATTGAACAAAAGAGAGAATTTCATTTCATTTCAAAATAAAATACAAGTCATTCAGCTGGAGGATCACCCCCAGCCTGTTCTACATTCCGCTCACCCTCTCTATCTCCCTCAGCTTCCTCCTCGCTCTCCTCTTCGTCTTGGGGAGCTAGGTCCACCATCCAGGAAAAGTCCTCCTCAGGATAACGCTTCTTGAGCTCGGCCCCGTGGGCATTTACATAAGCACCGGCCTCCCTCGTCACTACCTCTTCTTCTTTTGCTCTAAGTTCTTCAGTGAGGCGAGCGATATCAGCAGCTCAGAGCGCCCGAGCTTCTTCAAGAACATGAGCTTGCTAGGCTAATTTATCCTCATAGAATTTCATCCGCCTCGCAATTTCAGCTATATATTCCCAAGTGGATGAAAGTTGAGCTCGGGTGGAAGCCACTTCTTGACCCACCTTCTGGATCTCCTGCTTCAAATGATGAGCCTTTTCCTTGATAATATGCTGGTTCACTAAGCTCTCCACGCTCAAGCTCATCGTCTGGGTCAAGAGATTGTCAATGTTGCCTGGGGTCAGCCTGTTCCGATCCTCTTAGAGGCAGATGGAAGCTCCCAGAACCTTTCCCAAGCCCGGATTCTCCCGTACAGTCCGGTTCTTCTCCAGGAAGTGAATCAGGACTTGAGCGCCGTGGGAAAGGGGCCGCGAAGTAGGTTGGGAAGGACCCCCTTCTGCACTCAAAGCAACTGGTGGAGGTGGTGGTGGCTCTTCTTGTCGAGGCGGAGACCGAACCACTTCTATTTCAGGGATTGGCAGTCCCGAGGGTCGGGATGAGCCTCCTTGCATCTCCCCTGGATCGTGCCTTGGCGTCTGTGAGGCCTTAGCACGCTTCATCTCCCGCACTTTCCTAGAGACCTCTCTTTTCCACTTTCAGCTCTCTTTGGAAGCCTCGTCGCTCGCCATACCTGCACAAAGAAAAGTCAGTGAGTTCGCTAAGGCCCAGAGATCAGAGATGTAGAAAATACTGGAGTCGAGGTCAGAAAGCTGAAGCCTGCGCTCTTCACCGGTAACCAGCCGCATCACCCAATGATGTAGTTCGGCCATCATCGCATCTAAGCAGGAGAACTTTTGAGTGGCCGCCTGATCTTTCAGCTCCATTACCATGGCGCCCTTATCCCGACTGAAAGCGATGTGCTTCGGAAGAGGCGAGACCAGATATTGCCAGCTTCGGGGGAAACCTTCGAAACCATTCGGAATCTTGCTCCTCAACATAAAGAAGAGATTTTTCCAGTTCTTCAGTGAGGAGGGCAGATCGGTATAGAGCCCACAGTGCAGTTTCGCCTGAAAGAACCAATACCCATCGTCCTTTCGATGAGTGAGCCTATGTAGCTCAGCAAACACCTTTGCTGTAGGGATGAGTCCCTTAGCTCGGCAGAGGCCTCTGAAAGCTATCAGGATCCGCCATGAGTTCGGATGTACTTGGGCCACCGAGACATGGTGAAATTTTAAGACGTCTCTGAAGAAGTCGTCAAGGGGAAACGGCAGCCCGGCTTTTAATTGCTCTTCGTATATCATGATCATATCATTTTCTTCGAAGAAATGATCTGCTCGGAGATCGCCATGGCATCTGATAAGCTCGTAGGAGTTAGCCCGAAGGTTGTATTCTTGGCTAATAGTCTGTAGATCGATTTCTTGAAGGATTGACGGCAGCTCATCTAGGGGAAGGCTCTCTCTCCCTGAGGAATGCGTTCGTCTTGAGGGTGCCGCTTGACCACGGGCTGAAACGGAGGTTGTAGGAGGTTCAGATCGCTCGCTTGGTTCGACCACTTCAACCTCATCTGACGACCACAAGACATGAACGAAAGGGGGGCTCGTCACTCTCTGACCCTCAGCGCTACTCATTTTCAAAGAAAAGAGAAAATTTAATTAAAAGAAAGATCAAAACCCTTACCGGAGTGTGATCGGTGTCGGAAGAATTTGAAAAAACGAGAGAATTTTGGAATCACTCGCGAGATGCTGAAAATGACATAAGGGAGCAACCGACTGACCCATCCCCTATTTATACTCGTCTGAGCATTTAATGCTCACAGTATCCCAAGCGGTGCATCGGTTAGCGGGATTCGCCAGTTTTTCTGACACGTCACAAGAATATTCCAGAAACTCCATAAGTAAATAAGGGGAGATCGGCTGGTTAAAGATCGGCAGATTAAGGTAGATGTTTAGAATCACAGATCGGCTAAGGGCTATTCAGTCAGGAATTGAATCGAATAAACACATTAGAGATCGGAAAATAACCAATGCAATAATAGTAAAATGATTATTGTCAAAATAAAATTTCATTTCCAAAAGGTCAGATTACATCATTTGGGAGATCTCAAGAGATCGGATTATATTAAAGGTCAGATTACATCATGAGGGCGATCTCTAGAGATCGGATTACATTAAAGGTCAGATTACATCATTTGGGCGATCTCTAGAGAACGGCGGTACATCCTACCTAATAAAGACCTATGTCAAAACCTAATCTCGTGGCTGAATCAAAAGATATGTTTGATCAGGAAACCAGCCATCGACATCGGATAGATGTACAGCTCAGATGGGGTGACTATGACTTTCATGAGGATGGGAAAGGTCATCATCAATGTTATCGCTCGGAATCGAGCTGCTATCTGGACACCCGATGTGGTGAAAAGCCAAGTAAACTTCGAAGGGCAGTCACCAATGATGAGTGGGAAATTAGCAGTCTTCTTGCCCGAAATCAGTTCGCCTATTATATCGGTCGACCGACTCGAGATGGACACGATCGATATTCTCGATCTAGATTAGTAAATTAGTCCGGTTCTCTCACTATCATCAGAGGTAGCCATCGTGATTTTCTGATCACCGGGGTCGTAAATTTTCAGTCGATAAACAAAGTGAATAGTCGGAAAAAGATCAAAAGCAGCTACCATGGCCGGGATTATTGCCAGAGCGGCTAGAACAGGAAAAGTGAGAAGCAAAAAGAGGAGAAAATGAAATGTGAAAAGGATGTCCCGTTGAAGGTGTATATATAGAGAAGGTCTGAGCATTTATTACTAGCGAAAAACGAAGCGGATGCCTCGGTAACTAAAGGAATAAATGCTTTGACTGAACTAGCTCGGATAGAAGAGAAGATTTTGGAATGGGAGAGATCGAGAGAGGGGCCCGGCATGAGAGATTGGAAAAGGATCGTATTAGAAAGATCGGAAGGGATGGGAGATCGGAAGGGATGGGAGATCGGAAAGCAAAGAGAGAATAAGACAACTTCCAATAACTGTTGTCATAATCAGAGCCGAGGTAGTTAAAGCGTTGCAGATGAGATCAAATCTCCACCGCACGCCTCATTTGCAGAATCGCCCACATTACTAATAGGTTGCCAGAATGTGTTATGACAGTTTTGTACATCTCGATCTCCATCGTTGATCTTACTTGCAAGGACAAGTCCGGAGCCATTGGATCAAAGAGAAGACGACAAGACCGGCGCTTTTTTTTCCCAGCCCTCGAATCTCCCTTGACAAGAAGATTTTGAGCCATTAGATTAGAAAGAGAAAGGACAAATATTCTGAATAAGATCTCGACCGTCTATTTTGATTCTCTTCAATTTTCAGGCATCAGATCCTGTCCTTTAAAATCCAAACCTTCCATCTCCCTCAAAGGAAATCTTGACTCTTCATCGGGAGCCCCCAGTCCCTATAAATACCTGCATGAAAACTGTTAAAAAAAAAAAGAACAAAAAAAAAGGGTAGTGATTATAGTGGAAAGGCTCTGAAAATTGATTCAGTTTTGCTACCCTGCTATTTTTAAGCTTTCAAAATAGAAAAAACTTCAGAAACCAGATTTCTAAAGTATTTTCTTTGAAAGAGTGTTGGACACTGAAACTCTTTATTTTCAGTTTATTTACTACTCCACGATACCCTCTCTTAGTTTCAGTTCTATTTTCATCATCTTTATATCCACCCTTATTTTCCAAGCTCAATCTCATTCAAACCCGGTTATTGTCATTTCAGCTCGACTGCATTTTAACTTGGTACTCTTCATTTCAAAGCAAGTATTAGTCCCCAGACTATTAGCACGCAGCTCTGCCATATTTGTGACTCCATAGTTAGTTCAATAGATTCAACTCCCTACAGGTGAGTGTTTAGACCGTTGCTTTACCAGTGCTCATTTTTTTTTATCTATTCATGCTCGTAATTTTTGTCAAGCTTATATTATGTTAAAGACCCCACGAAGGTGGTTATTCTCTTGAGTTTACCTTTTGTTCATCAGTTCATGTTATTTACTTATTTTTTAGCCTTTATTACCTTCAAATGTAGGTGTTCTAGTCTCGAGTAACGTATAGGTAGTTTGATAAAATGTTGGTAACTGTATCTTAACACGAGAGTTTCTTCAAAATAATAAAAGTTTGGATAATAAATCAGAAGAAAATTATGAAGTTGAACCACTAGACTAGCTCAGGAGATAACTTGGTATAATAGAGGATCGAGGTAAGATCGGATCCCAGACTAGTAAGCAGAAGAGATCGGATATTGCCTGTCAAAAAGGTATTGGTAAGACAATCACATAGGAGATCGGTAACAAATTTAGTCTGTATCCCCTACCTAGTTATAAGGTACCAACGGATTAAGACAAGCCTTGTTCGGGCTCAGCGTCTTCGGACGTCAGAACCCTTAGTCTAAGGTCTTTACGATATACGATCGCAATTAAACCTCAGGAGGTCAGGGGAGAGTTCTTACCCGATCCTCATTTAAACAAAAAAAGAGATCGGAGGAGAGTTCTTATCCGGTTCTCAATCAAAATTTTCATAAATATAAAAAGAGATCGGAGGAGAGTTCTTATTCGGTTCTCAATCAAAATTTTCATAAATATTTAAAGAGATCGGAGGAGAGTTCTTATCCGGTTCTCAATCAAAATTTTCATAAATATTTAAAGAGATCAGAGGAGAGTTCTTATCTGATTCTTAATCAAAATTTTAATAAACGCTTAAAGAGATCGGAGGAGAGTTCTTATCCGATTATCAAATCAAATTTTAATAAGTATGCGAAGATCGGAGGAGAGTTCTTATCCGAGATTCCCCACTCAAACTTTAAGCAAATTATTCCTAGAGATTGGGAGAGGCTTTTACCCAAGTTCCCTCGAATTCAAACTAAAATAACACAATACGCAAAGTGATCCCCTAAACTAAAACCGCTACGCAACAACAACTCACTAAGGGTCATCTCATGTACTTATGTATCTGGGTAACCCGAACTAGTGAAAAATCAAATTTTCCCTTTTATCTAAGGGATTAACATCATCATCCTAACCCCCCTAACTATCAATTTTAATTTGTAAAGAGCATAATTTTAAATCTATTTACCCTCATAGAGGGACGAGGCGGGGTGTCTAACACCTTCCCTGCCCGTATATGGACCCCGAACCTAGAACCTCTGTTTCGAAGTGGTTTCTTTTAATTCACCCCTTTTTTTTGTGCAAATGGTTTTCTTTAATTTCCCTCAAAATTAAAGTGGCGACTCCTCACTCTTTCCCACTTCAGTGAGTGTTCGTCCAGGCGATCGCAAAACACCTTGCGACAGTGAGCATAGCAGGAATGCTAGGTATGAGATATCTAGACAGCTGTTCCGCATAAGGATGTTTGAGGGACAGAATGTTGGGGATCATGTCCACAAAATGATTCGGCTGATTGAGCGGTTGGAACATCTTGACTTCAACATGGATTTCCAACTACAGACGGATTTGATCCTTCAGTCCCTTCCTGAGTCTTTTGGGAATTTTGAAACAAATTTTCATATGACTAAACAGGAATGCACCTTGGCTGGTTTACTCAACATGCTAGTTATTGCCTAAAAGAATATGCCGGGCAATAAAGGAAAAGAGGTAGCTTTGATTATATCTTCTTTTGCTGGATAGTCCAACAAGAAAAAGGGCAATTAGAAAAAGAAGCCTCAAGTTTCAGGATCTTCCAAAAAGATAGCCAAACAGAAAAACAAAGATCAAAGCTAACAAAGGCAAAGAAAAGTGTTTCCACTGCCAGCAGGATGGGCACTGGAATAGGAACTGCCCAGAGTATAGCAAGTAGTAGCAGCTTGTAGTAACGAGATATTAGACTCTGAATTGGCATTGGTTCAACTATTGAAGCCTTAGCCATCGGATCTAGATCTTAATACATGTGTGGACATGTTTTGTATTTAAATAAGGTTATGCATGTACCTGATGCCTTTTAAGAACATCATTTCTATATCTAGTTTGACTAGAGATGGTTATGAACTTCAGTTCATAAATGATGTTTGCAATATTTATTTTGGAAATAAATATGTTGGTTCGGGTTATATGCATGATGGACTTTATTATCTAGATAATAATGTTAAATACAAATCTAATGCAAGCAATCTAAAAGAATGCAATGCCATGATAAAAATCAACTCAAGTTCAAAATATATTTGGCACTTAGGGTTTGGTCATGTTGCAGAAGATAGGATTACAAAACTGGAAAAAATGGGGATTTTATCCTCATTGGGCTCCGAGCCAACTCCAACTTGTGAATCTTGCCTACAGGGCAAAATGACTAAATCACCTTTATAGGACAAGGGCTAAGAGCTAAAAATATTTTGGAGCTAATACATAGTGATGTATGTGGTCCATTTAAAGAAATGGCTAGAGGTGTTTTTCATTACTTTATTACCCTTACTGATGATAAATCAAGGTTTGGGTATTTGTATTTGATGAAACACAAACATGAATCCTTTGAAAAGTTCAAAGAATTTAAATCTAAAGTATAAAATCAAACAGGAAAGAGTATTAAAGCTCTTCGATTATATCCTGGAGGTGAATACTTGAGTACTGAATTTGATGAATACTATAGAGAGCACGGCATTGTTTCCTAGTTGACTCCTCCAGGAACACCATAGTTGAATGGTGTATCTGAAAGGAGAAATCATACCCTATTGGATATGGTACGTAGTATGATGAGCTATACTGATATGCCAATCTCCTTTTGGGGATTTGCATTAGAATCAGCTTTGTATATTCTGAATAGGATTCCATCACAATTAGTAACTTCCACACCTTATGAGATATGGCATGGAAGAAAACCAAGTCTTAAGCATATTAAGATTTGGGGTTGTCTAGCTTATATCAAAAAGCTGAACATTGATAAATTGGAGACCAGATCAGAAAAGGATCGATTTGTTGGATATCCAAAAGATAGTTTTGGATATTATTTTTATTTGCCTACATCACAAAAGGTTGTGGTGAGTAGAGATGCCACATTTCTTAAACAACAATTTGTTCAAGAAGGAGGCAAAGGAAGGCAAATAGAGTTAGAATTGGAGAATTCTGGCCAACCAACAGATCAGATGGATATAGATCCATCTAATCAACCTACACCCATTGATGAAACATCTACAGTTATTTCTCATAGAACAACCAGGGTATCTCACCCACCAGTGAGATATGGTTTCCTTCATGAAGAAGAACAAGAGTTGTCGACTCATGAAGAAGTAGATCATGGAGATGATCCAGTTACCTATGAAGAAGCTATATCAAATATAGACTCTTCAAAATGGATTGATGCTATGAAATTCGAGATTGATTCCATGTATAAGAATCAAGTTTGGGATCTTATTAACCCACTTGAAGGTATTGTACCTATAGGGAAAAAATGGGTTTTCAAGAAGAAAATTAGTTCTAATGGAAAGGTAGAGACCTATAAGGAAAGGCTAGTAGCGAAAGTGTGACACCCCTTACCCGTGTACAGTATACCCGAGTAAGTAATGCCACACGATATACCGGCACATTCTAATATTCCTCAATTAATTTATATCATGCTTTTGCATATAATTTATGAAATACAATTTATTTAAACCATTTATCAAAAGTATCATTCATTTAAGGTTCCGAAAATTTTAAAGAAAATCCGGCGGAGTACCGGCTAAAAATGGAGAAAACCGTTCTTCGGAACCTGTTAAAAACACTTCCAATATTTTTATTCCATCATCTCAAACTCCAATATTCAAAATCTCAACAATATTTCTCAATAGCAAATTCTCAATAATCTTTTCATTTCACAAACATCCATTTCTCATATACAAGCGATAAATACATGCTCAAATTTTGCATTCATAGTCATAACTTTCATTATTTACATGGACATCAAAATATATTACATGAGTTCAAATACATATGAAAAAGTAAAAATCTGCTACAAAATATCAAAATGACAAAATGACACCTAGTGCCCTACCAATGCACTGCAGGTAGTGAGGTGACACGGACACTGTGCAGATCTACAGGATGAACTCACCCAGTCTGCGGTTCACTGGGCTCACGATCGGATCTCCGCATACCTACGCTGCGTGGCAAAAGCAACGCGCTAAGCAATAATGCTTAGTGGTGCAATAATATAATAGAAGAAAATAGCAAGAAAGTGAATGTGTATAGAATGTGTATGCTTTCTTTGTTTGGTATTGGTATATCCATTATTTCGTTAACGTTGTTCACTTTTATTCATTTGGTTGCCCAAGTAACCTACACTAGACGACTGGACTAGATAACGGGTAAACTGGCACTGGGTACCTAGTACCTCGGGCCGTCACACCATCGATTTACATATGCATCTCGGTGTGCAGAGCGGCTAACAAGTGTAAATAATATCACCACAAGGCCAAGTCTCAATACAAAGTCGAATGGCTAAAAGCCATGAAATCACGGAATGGCATATTGCCATGTGCGATCGCTAATCGAACCCTATTGGCATGCCAAACTATCCAAACCAATCTTGTTAGGTATACTAGGGCATTTGAAACTTTTAAATTCTTCAATTTGTAAATTTCATGTTTTGGTGTTACTATTCACCTCATTGGTCAACAAAAATGTTGACTTTTGGATAGAAAATATGTTCATTGACTTTGGCACTCCCAACATACCACATTTGGTGTTTAAAACTTGTTGGCATTAAGTGTTAATACCATTTCAAAGTGTAACTCAACACAAGCAGAATTTTCAGTTTTGGTGAGTCAACTTCATCGTTTCATTGGACATCATATCTGTAGGAATTTGAAGAAATGTAAAACATGAAAGTTGTTCCTTATTTTGTCTAGTTGAATTTCTTTTTTCGAATCACTCCATTTGGAGTTTTGTAGCTCTAGATATGGTCCAAAGACCCAAGCTGGCCGAATGTGCATTCTGCAGAAAATTACCATATCTACAGTGCATGAACAGTAACTAGAGTCACTTGGTTGGATGGGTTCTGGCCATAATTTGGGGTAGGTTCCTTCATGAAAGTTGTTTTTCTATGTCTTAACTTGTTGCTGTAAAAATTTCAGGTCAATTGACCAAATCTACAGTGAGTTATGGCCAAATGAACAGTTACTGTTCATTTGGCCAATTCTGCAAAATCAGTTTCAGGGTTCCGGATTGGGGCCAAGTTTTGGTCCTCTTGCTTTGGTCTTTTGGGCATGGTTTCTTCAGCAAAAATGTGCCATTATAAGCCTAATTTCATGTCCAATTGGCCAAACTTCAATTGGACTAACACAGCCCAAGTCATGGCAGTGCAAAGGGACTGAATTTTCAGTCCCTACACTGTTGTCCTAGGGCAGTTTATACCTTGACTTTGCCATACCATTTTTCAGTCCAAATTGTATTCAACATACCTCAAATGGTCACTTATTGACCATTAGATTGTTCTTTAACAGTTTAGTGAGTCAAGTCAATTTTTCATGCCTCAAAACCCTAATATCCAATGCAATTTAGACATAAACCTCAACTAGCACCCTACTTCAACATCTATATAGGTATATAGCTTAAACATAACCTCCAATTCATGCTAAGTCCATTAAAAACATCCAAAACCATTCCTCTATTAGGGCTGCCAAAATTCAAGTGTTCATACCCATAGGTTTTTTTGTTCATTTAAACTACAAATCTTACTAAGTTCAAGTCCAAAATCATGGAAATAAAGAGTTTAATGGGTATAAGTGCACTAACCTTGTTTGGGCAGAATTTCCAAAGCCCTAAACTTCAATTTCCTTCCTCTTGTTGGCTTCCAAGAGCTTTAGCAAGGTGCTAGGGCAAATTTTTGTGAAGATAACTTAAGGTTTTAAGGTTGGATGTTGGAAGATTTAAAGCTAAACTTGAGCTTCAATGGAGGAAAGGGTTTAGGGATTTCGGCTGGTCTTTTGGGGAAAGATGGCTGCTGGTTTTTCTTTCTTATTTTGGTCTTATTTTATGTCTTTTAATAGTTTAGTCAAATGGGAGCTTAATGGTGATTGGTGGAAGTTTTTAAGTGACCTCACATTATGTCATAAATGGGCATTTTATTGCATTTTCTTTTCTTTCCTCCACTACTCATTTTCAATTTAATTTCTAGAAATATTTCTTCATATTTTATGTCATATTAATTATTTACTCAACTGGACAAGTCGGCCAAAAATCACCTCGGAAGGCGAAATGACCAAAATGCCCTCCGTTTGGCTTAACGGGTCAAAATCGTCTGTACCGATTGAAAAATTTTTCTAGGTATTTTCTTGGCATTCTAATGCCATGGGAACCTCAATTACCCTTCTCTGGAGTCCCAAAAATTATTTTATAATTTTTCCCCCGGGTCTAGGGCTCCTCGTTGTGAGAACCGCAACTTCCCTCCGGTTACCCATCGCTTGGGCACCGGCTCGTTTTGCTTGGTTGTATTTTATTTCTAAAATTTTTACTAAGTGTTTCTTATTAATATTTGAGTTAATTATGGTTCTTGACTTTAGTTGAAATATTTTTCCGGACGTTCTAGCTGTCCGGACCGACACCGGTCACCGGAACAGTAGGATGTACGGAATGGTTACCGGGAGGGTGTTACAACTCTTCCCCTCTAATTTAAATTTCGTCCTCGAAATTTACCTGATGCAAACAGTTGAGGGAACTGTTGCCTCATCATTTCTTCACTTTCCCAAGTTGCCTCCTCGGTGTTGTGGTGCCTCCAAAGCACTTTCACCAATGGAATCTGTTTGTTCCTCAACTCTTTCACTTCCCGAGCTAGGATCCGTAGAGGTTCTTCTTCATATGTCAAATCCGGCTGTATTTCAATTTCTTCTCTGGAGATGACATGCGAAGGATCTGAGCGGTATCTTCTGAGCATGGACACGTGGAACACATTGTGGATCTTGTCCAGCTCTGGTGGTAAAGCTAGCCTATAGGCCACTGGACCCACACGTTCAATGACTTCATATGGGCCAATGAACCTAGGGCTCAACTTACCCTTCCTTCCAAACCTCAACACTTTCTTCCACGGTGATACCTTGAGGAACACTTTGTCGCCAACCCCATATTCTATTTCTTTTCTCTTCAGGTCGGCATAAGATTTCTGTCTGTCTGAGGCAACTTTGAGATTGGCTTTGATTGATTTTACCTTCTCCTCAGCCTGTTTCACCAGGTCTGGCCCTACCAGTTTGTCTTCGCCCAATTCAGTCCAGCACACTGGAGTTCTACATTTTCTCCCATACAGTGCTTCATACGGAGCCATTTGGATACTAGCTTGGTAGCTATTGTTGTATGCAAATTCTGCCAGTGGGAGGTATCTATCCCAACTTCCCTCAAACTCAATGACACAACTCCTCAGCATATCCTCAAGGACCTGACAAGTATTTCACGTTATTGTTATCATTTCAATTCAATATTTGTATCAATTTCATGGGTTTCAATTGTTTACCTGGATTACTCTTTCTGATTGCCCATCCGTCTGAGGATGGAAAGCTGTGCTGAAATGGAGTTGTGTACCCAAGGATTCATGCAACTTTTTCCAAAATCTCGATGTAAATCTTGGGTCTCGATCAGATATGATGGAAAGTGGAATTCCATGCAGTCTAACTATCTCACTGATATACAATTCTGCTAACCTCTCTAGTGAGTAGTCACCCTAATCGGCGAAAAGTGTCTCGACTTGGTCAATGGCCCACTATCACCCATGCCGCATCATGTTTCTTCCGGTTGAGAGGTAGACCACTTACAAAATCCATGGTGACCGATCCCATTTCCATTCGGTATGCGTATATTGTAGCAAACTGATGGAACTTGGTGTTCGCCTTGACTTGTCGACATGTCAAGCATTTAGTCACATAATCGGCTATGTCCTTCTTCATACCAGCCACCAATATCAAGCTTGAGATCATGATACATCTTTGTACTTCCAGGTGCATAGCATATACACTAGTGTGTGCCTCTTTTAGAATCTGGTCTTCAATTCCCCATCATCCGGTACACACAGTCTTCCTTTGTATCTGAGACACCCATCTGCTTTCACCTCATAGTCAGTTGCTTTTCCCTCTGAGATCTTGCTCATAATAGCCATTAGCTTCTCATCTACCTTCTGCCCATCTAAAATCTGCTATAGCAGGTTTGGCCTCACTTGCAACTCAGCCAAGATAGCTCCATCACGAACCAAAGATAGATGGGCATTCAATGATCTCAAGGCTGTTATGGATTTTCTGCTCAAAGCATCAAGAACTACATTTGCCTTCCCGTGATGGTAGTCAATTACACAATCATAATCCTTCAGAACTCAATCCATCGCCTCTGTCTAAGGTTGAGCTCCTACGAGTTGGCAAATATTTTAGACTCTTGTGGTCTGTGTAAATGTAGCACTTTTCACCATACAAGTAATGCCTCCATATCTTCAGTGCGAAGATAATTGCTGCAAGCTCTAGATCATGGGTAGGGTAGTTCTGTTCATATGGCCTTAGCTGTCTGGAAGCATAGGCGATCACTTTCCCCTCTTGCATCAATACACACCCTAACCCATTATGTGAGGCATCACTATAGACCACAAAGTCCTTTCTCGACATCTTTGTGTTAACACCGGTGCCTCTGTCAACATAGCCTTCAACCTCTCAAAACTGCGACACTTGTCATTCCGGTCCAAATCGACATTCTTGTGTAATAGCTTGGTCATTGGAGCGGCTATTAAGGAAAATCCTTCACAAATCTTACGTAATACCCAGCTAGCCCCAAGAAGCTTCCGACCTCGGTTGTATTCTGGGAGGCTTCCATTCCATCATCGCTTCTATTTTCTTGGGATCCACCTAATCCCATCGGTGACACTATGTGTCCAAGGAATGCAATCTCATTCAGCCAAAAGTCACACTTGGACAACTTAGCATACAGCTTTTTTTCCCGCAGGGTTTGCAGAACAATCCTCAAATGTCCATCATGTTCTTCCCTGGTCTTGGAGTACACCAGAATATCATCAATAAAAACCACTACGAACCGATCCAGGTATGGATGGAAGATACGGTTCATAAGGTCCATGAATGCCGCTGGTGCATTTGTTAGGCCAAAGGGCATCACCAGGAACTCATAATGCCCATACCGGGTCCTGAATGCAGTCTTGGGCACATCTACATCTTTCACCCTCAGCTGATGATACCCTGATCTGAGATCAATCTTAGAAAATACTCCTGCCCCCTTTAACTGATCAAACAGATCATCAATTCTAGGCAACGGATATTTGTTCTTCACAGTCACTTTATTCAACTGCCGGTAGTCAATACAAAGTCTCAAAGTCCCATCCTTCTTTTTCACGAACAGCACTGGAGCTCCCCATGGTGACACACTGGGGCGTATGAACCCCTTATCAAGCAACTCTTGCAACTGAGTTTTCAACTCCCTCAATTCAGTGGGTGCCATCCTATAAGGAGCAATGGAAATGGGTGCTGTACCCGGCAGTGTCTCAATAGCAAATTCAACTTCCCTTTCTGGTGGCAAACCAGGCAACTCTTCAGGAAACACATCTGGGAAGTCTTTTACTGTGGGTATGTCACTCAGATTTGGCTTAGCCTGCCTAGTATCCACCACATGTGCTAGGTAGGCTTCACAGCCTTTTCTCATCATTCTTCTTGCAACTGTGGCTGAGATAACATTGGACAGGAAATCTGTCCTTTCCCCCACAACTGTGATCTCATTACCCTCAGGGGTTTTCAAAGAAATTCTCTTCAATTTGCAATCAACCATTGCCTGATGACGTGACAACCAATCCATTCCCAAAATCACGTCAAACTCGTGGAAGGGCAACTCAATCAGGTCTGCCAAGAATTCATACCCTTGAATCCTTAACGGGCAACCCTTGTATACTTTGTTCACCACTACACTGTGGCCCAATGGATTAGTGACCAGAATGTCTTGGTCACTCTCCCTTACTAGTATCCCCCTTTCTACGGGTAAGTTGATGCAAATGTAGGAATGAGTGGATCCCGGATCCACTAATGCATGCACAGGAGTATTGTAGAGGGAGAACGTACCCCTGATGACGTCCGGGGCATCTTGCTCCTCCTGAGCTCTCAGGGCATAATTTCGCGGGTGGTCATTATCCGGCCTCTCTGGCTCAGATGTAGGCCTCTGAGATGGTCCCACAACTTCGGATTTACTAGATTTTCTACCTCTCGTAGTGCAGGCAGTGCATGCGCTTGTGTTGGAGCAGCTGTAGTAGTTCTGCGTGGACAGTTTCTCAGCTGATGCTCTGCTGACCCACACCTCAAGCAAGCACCAGTCACTCTCCAACATTCCCCCTTGTGCCATTTCAGGCAATGCGGACATGCAGAAGATGTTGGGGCTGGTCCCCTGAACCCCATCCCTGGAGAGCTGCCCACTGATGGTGTGGACTGACCTCTCCTAGGGGTGAGCGTGGCTGGGCCCCGAGACTGACCACGACCACGTGGTGGCCGAACTCTGTGCAGGAGGACCCTTAAACTTCTTCCCAAATCCAGGAGCGGAACTAGACTGACCTGGTCCCCTCTTCTGCTGTCTATCCCTTCTGGTCTGTTCACTGATTCTTACTTTTTCCACTTTTATTGCAGCTTCCACTAACTTGGTAAATTCTGTGATTCCCAAGGCAGTGAGCTGGATCTTGATGTTGTCATTTAGTCCCTCTTCAAATCTCTTGCACCTTTCAGCTTCATTAGGGACTATCTCCCTTCCGTATCGGCTTAATCGAACAAACTCCTTCTCATATTCAGCCACTTTCTGCTGTCTCTACCTCATGTTAATAAACTCTCTTCTTCTCTCTTCCAGATATACAGTACCCACATATTTCTTCTTAAATTCAGAGAAAGAAGTCCCAAGTTACAGCTTCTGCTGCACTTCACTGGACACAGTGTCCCACCACTCATAAGCATCGTCTTGCAGTAAAGAGATGGCGACTTCGGGTTTTGCTCGAGTGCGGTGAAGTTGTTTTAGTACTCTGCCTGCATTCAACCAATTCTCGATCGCAATGAGTCATCTTCTCTCTTGCCATAGAAGTCCACAGCTCCAAACTTCCTTAGCCTTTCCAAGTGTGATTTCTGCTGTGGAGCTGGTGGTGGTGGTGGTGCTGGCATTACCCCGGCCATTTGTCTAAAGAAGTCGGCCATTTGCTGAAACATGGCCTGTGGAGGCTGAGCAGGCTCTGCTTGAGCTGGCGGAGCAGATTCTCTCATGCCCCCAGTCTCAGCCGCTGCAGGTGGAGCATGACTCTCCACTTCCTCCTCAACGGCTCTCTGAGAGGAAGGGTCCATATCCTATTCAAAATAAGAAGGATAAACAGATTTGCGTTAGTGTCACCTCGACTCTTACAAATGCAATGCATGGTATGGACTCAATCTAGGACCAGAAACGCCTAAACCGTGCTCTGATACCACTAAATGTGACACCCCTTACCCGTGTACAGTATACCCGAGTAAGTAATGCCACACGGTATACCGGCACATTCTAATATTCCTCAATTAATTTATATCATGCTTTTGCATATAATTTATGAAATACAATTTATTTAAACCATTTATCAAAAGTATCATTCATTTAAGGTTCCAAAAATTTTAAAGAAAATCCAGTGAGTCTGGCTAAAAATGGAGAAAACCGTTCTTCGGAACCTGTTAAAAACACTTCCAATATTTTTATTCCATCATCTCAAACTCCAATATTCAAAATCTCAACAATATTTCTCAATAGCAAATTCTCAATAATCTTTTCATTTCACAAACATCCATTTCTCATATACAAGCGATAAATACATGCTCAAATTTTACATTCATAGTCATAACTTTCATTATTTACATGGACATCAAAATATATTACATGAGTTCAAATACATATGAAAAAGTAAAAATCTGCTACAAAATATCAAAATGACAAAATGACACCTAGTGCCCTACCAATGCACTGCAGGTAGTGAGGTGACACGGACACTGTGCAGATCTACAGGATGAACTCACCCAGTCTGCGGTCTACTGGGCTCACGATCAGGATCTCCAGTACCTACGCGTGGCAAAAGCAACGCGCTAAGCAATAATGCTTAGTGGTGCAATAATATAATAGAAGAAAATAGCAAGAAAGTGAATGTGTATAGAATGTGTATGCTTTCTTTGTTTGGTATTGGTATATCCATTATTTCGTTAACGTTGTTCACTTTTATTCATTTGGTTGCCCAAGTAACCTACACTAGACGACTGGACTGGATAACGGGTAAACTGGCACTGGGTACCTAGTACCTCGGGCCGTCACACCATCGGTTACATATGCATCTCTCGGTGTGCAACAGAACAGCTAACAAGCTGTAAATAATATCAGGCACAAGGCCAAGTCTCAATACAAAGTCAGAATGGCTAAAAGCCATGAAATCACGGAATGCCATATTGCCATGTGTAGTACTGCTAACTGAACCCTATTGGCATGCCAAACTATCCAAACCAATCTTGTTAGGTATACTAGGGCATTTGAAACTTTTAAATTCTTCAATTTGTAAATTTCATGCTTTGGTGTTACTATTCACCTCATTGGTCAACAAAAATGTTGACTTTTGGATAGAAAATATGTTCATTGACTTTGGCACTCCCAACATACCACATTTGGTGTTTAAAACTTGTTGGCATTAAGTGTTAATACCATTTCAAAGTGTAACTCAACACAAGCAGAATTTTCAGTTTTGGTGAGTCAATTTCACTGTTCCATTGGACACTGTTACTGTAGGAATTTGAAGAAATGTAAAACATGAAAGTTGTTCCTTATTTTGTCTAGTTGAATTTCTTTTTTTGAATCACTCCATTTGGAGTTTTGTAGCTCTAGATATGGTCCAAAGACCCAAGCTGGCCGAATGTGCATTCTGCAGAAAATTACCATATCTACAGTGCATGAACAGTAACTAGAGTCACTTGGTTGGATTGGTTCTGGCCATAATTTGGGGTAGGTTCCTTCATGAAAGTTGTTTGTCTATGTCTTAACTTGTTTCTGTAAAAATTTCAGGTCAATTGACCAAATCTACAGTGAGTTATGGCCAAATGAACAGTTACTGTTCATTTGGCCAATTCTGCAAAATCAGTTTCAGGGTTCCGGATTGGGGCCAAGTTTTGGTCCTCTTGCTTTGGTCTTTTGGGCATGGTTTCTTCAGCAAAAATGTGCCATTATAAGCCTAGTTTCATGTCCAATTGGCCAAACTTCAATTGGACTAACACAGCCCAAGTTATGGCAGTGCAAAGGGACTGAATTTTCAGTCCCTATACTGTTGTCCTAGGGCAGTTTATACCTTGACTTTGCCATACCATTTTTCAGTCCAAATTGTATTCAACATACCTCAAATGGTCACTTATTGACCATTAGATTGTTCTTTAATAGTTTAGTGGGTCAAGTCAATTTTTCATGCCTCAAAACCCTAATATCCAATGCAATTTAGACATAAACCTCAACTAGCACCCTAGTTCAACATCTATATCGGTATATAGCTTAAACATAACCTCCAATTCATGCTAAGTCCATTAAAAACATCCAAAACCATTCCTCTATTAGGGCTGCCGAAATTCAAGTGTTCATACCCATAGGTTTTTTTGTTCATTTAAACTACAAATCTTACTAAGTTCAAGTCCAAAATCATGGAAATAAAGAGTTTAATGGGTATAAGTGCACTAACCTTGTTTGGGCAGAATTTCCAAAGCCCTAAACTTCAATTTCCTTCCTCTTGTTGGCTTCCAAGAGCTTTAGCAAGGTGCTAGGGCAAATTTTTGTGAAGATAACTTAAGGTTTTAAGGTTGGATGTTGGAAGATTTAAAGCTAAACTTGAGCTTCAATGGAGGAAAGGGTTTAGGGATTTCGGCTGGTCTTTTGGGGAAAGATGGCTACTAGTTTTTCTTTCTTATTTTGGTCTTATTTTATGTCTTTTAATAGTTTAGTCAAATGGGAGCTTAATGGTGATTGGTGGAAGTTTTTAAGTGACCTCACATTATGTCATAAATGGGCATTTTATTGCATTTTCTTTTCTTTCCTCCACTACTCATTTTCAATTTAATTTCTAGCAATATTTCTTCATATTTTATGTCATATTAATTATTTACTCAACTGGACAAGTCAGCCAAAAATCACCTCGGAAGGCGAAATGACCAAAATGCCCTCCGTTTGGCTTAACGGGTCAAAATCGTCTGTACCGATTGAAAAATTTTTCTAGGTATTTTCTTGGCATTCTAATGCCATTGGAACCTCAATTACCCTTCTCTGGAGTCCCAAAAATTATTTTATAATTTTTCCCCTGGGTCTAGGGCTCCTCGTTGCGAGAACCGCAACTTCCCTCCGGTTACCCATCGCTTGGGCACATTGCTTTGCTTGGTTGTATTTTATTTCTAAAATTTTTACTAAGTGTTTCTTATTAATATTTGAGTTAATTATGGTTCCTGACTTTAGTTGAAATATTTTTTCGGACGTTCTAGCTGTCCGGACCGACACCGATCACCGGAACAGTAGGATGTACGGAATGGTTACTGAGAGGGTGTTACAGAAAGGGTTTCGCCAAAGGCAAGGAATCGACTATGAGGAGATTTTCTCACCTGTTTCCATGCTTAAATCAATTAGGATTCTATTAGCAATAGCCACATACTATGATTATGAGATTTGGCAGATGGATGTCAAAACAGCTTTTCTCAATGGATACATTGAAGAAAACATTTTCATGGAACAACCTAGGAGTTTGAATTCCAAGATGGTTCCAAGGTGCGCAAGCTAAAGTGATCCATTTATGGGTTAAAACAACCTTCGAGGAGTTGGAACATCCATTTTGATGAAGCCATTAAATCATTTAGTTTTATCAAAAATAAGGATGAGCCATGTCTATATAAGAAGGTTAGTGATAGTGTGATCACTTTCCTTGTCTTATATGTGGATAATATTCTGTTGATAGGTAATGACATAGGTGTGTTGACAACTATGAAGATATGGTTGTCAAATACATTCTCTATGAAAGACTTAAAGGAGGCAACCTATATTCTTGGGATTCGCATCTATAGAGATAGAGCAAAAAGAATAATTGGTTTATCCCAAAGTCTATACTTGGAAAAGGTGTTAAAGAGGTTTAACATGCTTGATTCCAAGATAGGATTGTTACCAGTGAGACATGGTATCCACCTTTCTAAAGAGATGTCTCCAAAGACACCTGAAGAAAGAGATAAAATGGTCAGGATTCCATATGCTTCGGCTATTGAAAGTTTAATGTATGCAATGTTGTGTACTAGGCTGGATATCGCATATGCTATTAGTTTGACTAGCAGGTATCAATCCAATCCAGGTTTGGAACACTGGATAGCTATCAAGAATATCCTTAAGTTCTTAAGAAGAACTAAGGATTTATTCTTGATTTATGGAGGTGGAGACTTGTAATTGGATGGTTATATTGATTCTGATTTTCAATCAGATATTGATGATAGAAAGTCTACCTCTAGGTATGTGTTCATTTGTAATGGAGGTGCAGTCAGTTGGAAGAGTTCCAAACAGAGTATGACTGCAGATTCCATTATAGAGGCTGAGTATATTGATGCATCAAATGCTGCAAAAGAAGCTGCTTGGATATAAGGAACCTCGATCTCATTAGAAATCCAAACACATAGAAAGGCGCTATCACATTATCAGAGAAATAGCTAGGCAAGGTGATGTAGCCATATAGAAAATAGCATCAGCTGAAAATCCAGCTGATTCATTCACTAAGCCTTTGTCACAAGCTCAGTTAGACTGACATCTTGAGAAGATGGGTCTAAGGTATTGTAATGAATGGCTCTAGTGCTAGTGGGAGATTATTAGTAGTATGCCCTAGAGCATATCATTTAGTATGTATCTCGCACATGTTTTATTAATAAAAAGCATTTTCACTTTTCCATTTACAAAATATATTTATGTGTAATAGAAAAGGTCCATTGATATTTTGTTAGAAATTCTATTCTTAAGTTGTTAAGAATATGAGTGATAGTATTTCTAGCACAAAGTATCATAAATAGGTTCACAATCGAGGATACTTCACAATAAGGACATGACTTATCCAGAAAGATTGTATTCATGTTTGTTCCCAAGTTATTTATATAAGATATAAATAAGATGGAATGGTGAGTCTCATGCCATATAACAAACATGATAGACACATATACATGATAAGTAGGTCGAACCAGTGACATTTATGACAAGCACATGGAGTTTACTCTTGTCAATGCATTGTCATAAATCATATCAGTGCATATAATCTTTAGACCTGAGATAGCACAGTTATCTTGTATATAGGTGGTTTGAGTTTGATACTGCTTTCATATTTGTATTGTGTATGGGTATATGGGCATGTGTTAGCTCCTACTAGTTATATATGGAGGTAGGTGTTGATCAAGATGGAATCTGTTCCTCTAAGTAAATAGGGATAAAATCCTATATTCATTTAATTGTTCTTGATGTTTCAAGTTCCTGGCCAGGACAGATAGATTTAATCAGAAAAGAGTTTCTGATGAGAAAAATCTTTTAATTAAGAACTGAAATTAAAAGAGAACATAATGTTCATAGCAAATGGGGTTTGACATAAACCATGACTCTAGCTTGAGTTGGGATTTTGTAACAGAGAGATTCTAGTGCATGGTAACATATGATTATAGGTTCATTTAAGGTAAACCTTATTACTGATTGGGTGGCCATGGCATGCTATACTAGGTGTTAACCATGGTCTATGAGGTGCATAAAATGATTTAGAGAAATCATTTATGGTAAGAAAGAGTTCTGATGATATTAAGAGTTAATATCATGTCTCATTGCCAATTAGTGATGAGCCTAGTAAGTCACACACATACACAAGTAATCACCAAATTAAATATGATTTAATTAATTAATTAAAGAGTTTAATTGATTAATTAAATAGGTTTGGTTTGCAATTAGATTGCAATGTCCCTAGCATGACTTGAAACTAAATCTAGGTTATTGGATGTATAGTATAAGTTAAATTTATATTTAAAGTGTTTAAATATGAATTTAATTAACGAGAAATTAATTAATAGAGATTAATTAATTAATTTATATTTGATATAAATTTATTAGAAGAAGAGAAATAATTATTTTGGATTGAGAACTCAAAATTAAGACACAGGGGCATTTTGGTCATTTCACAGGGTGACATGTGGCACCATGAGATGGTGACACATGGCACTATATATAAGCTTGTCATATGTCTTTTAATCATGTAAGATGATTAAGATCAAGATTAAATATAGGTTTGACACTTGGCACAATGTGATTGGGTCAATTAAACCTAGAGCCAATCAGAAGGTGACATGTGGTGAGGGTTTTAAGTGATGACCTAACTATATAAGTGTTGTTATGAAAGAGTAAAACATGGGCAGCCACCCAAAGAACATCTCACCTCTCTTCTTCTTCATCTCTCATCAATTCAAAGAGATTAGCCATCAATCTCTTGAATTAAAAATACTAGAAATTGCTTCTAGTGTCCTGTTTACATCTGTAATCTCTCAAAAGGAAAAAATTGATTTTCTAATTTATAGAAAAAGCTTTAGAAGCTGTTTAAGGGCTGCCATAGGTGATCTTGGTGTGGACAAGCTAGAGGGACAAGCTTGGTGTGTCCTAAAGATGCATCCCAAAGGTACAAATATGCTGTAGTGCATCAAGAGATTAGTGTATTTGTTCTTGATCTAATCTAGGGTTCTAAAATTAATCTGATTAATTCTAAAATCTTAAATGGCAAATACAGATCCAAAAAACATATTAAAAGAGTTATAATATGTTGTTTATCATTGAAATCAAATAGTTAAAAATAAATCTTGTATGATGCATGTGACTCTTGGTGAAAATTTTTGAATTCAATAATATAAACTTGTGTTTTGCATGCTTCCGCTCCTTCAACACAAACCTAAATTCTGACCATAACCTATCTAAAAAGTGAGCTGCAGTCAGCATATCAAAACTGCTAGAACCGAGAAAGTGCCTAGAATTATGGGTTTGAACTAATCTGGCCAGCCTTAGAAAAATAGGCATATATTGGGTTAAAAAACTTCAAATAGAGTGATTCAAAAAGGGAATTCAAGCTAAAACAATAAGGAACAATTTTGATGAAGAACATTTAGCCAAATTTCCACAGTAACCAGACCAATGGAACAGTGCAAGATAGAGAACCAAAACTGAAAAATTGAAATTTCTCTTAGGAGACCTAGAAATGGAAATGGCAACCAATGCCAACAAATTAGATACCCACAATGTGGTATGTAGGTATAATTGGAATTCACATACCTACTAAGCATGAGAAAGTCAACATTTTAACTTAAATAGTGCCATGAATAGTAACCCCAAAATGCAAAATTTAAATAATACCATTTTAAGCACATTTAAGGGTACCATTAAATAAGCAAGAAATAAATTGTTGGATTTATTATGAGATATGATACTAAAACACTATAAACTGTGTGTTTAATTGAAAAAGACACTGAGCAGGATAAGGACAAGTGAGTCAAGGCCTAGAGGTGACTCAGTCCAGGTTTGTGCATAGTAACTTTAAACTATTGTTTTCACATTGAAACCTTGATTTGTTACTCATTGTAAGTGTATTGTGCTAATTTTGAATTTCAAGAACTATTGTGTTGCCACTTTGTGAATGTAAATAGGACTTCGGAAATTGATTAGATTTTGTATGGAAAATTTCAATAAATAATTTTAAATTGATTTCGGATTCACACTTAGCATGACAGCACCATATTATTCCTCCTCCATTTGTGGGGTTGAGATCGATTATTTTCCTTCCTCTCTGGCTTGCCAGTTGAGGTTGAGATCGAATGAGTACTCATATAGCTAGCTAGCCACCTCCCTCATTGATTTTGACTAGTGAGGTTGTAGATTACTTTGTCGTGGTGTTCAACACGGCATTGATCGGAAATTTTGTGTCATGACCTAAGTTGTGTATGGATCGGCAACACTGTGTTTATTAAATTATTTGATAAAATTGTATTATAAATGTGAATTGAAAATTGTGAAATGTGATTGTAAAATGTTTGAATTATGATTTATCAATAAATGGTTTATGTTTAGTATTTTAAATTTTTATTGTGCACCATTGAGTAAATTATGCTCAGCGATAGCTTATTTTGCTGTCACAGATAAAGAAGAGGAAAAAGCAGCAGAGTAAGCTGCTGAGTGGACAAGGACTACACTGAAATTTTTGTACGAGTATTTATTGATACCCTTATAGTTTACTTTAATGTAGATATAGAATTGTTCATATGTGTTGATGTAAATTGAGCAGTTGTATAGTAATTTTGTAATAATATTATTTTTAAATTTTGTGTATGTAAATAAACTTTAATGCAATATTTATGATTTCATGGATTTATTTTGACAATATTCTGAAATTTGAATTTTGATTTGAATTGTGGTTGACTATGTTGAGATATTGGAGGTTGGGGTGTGATTGAAAATCATTTGAAAATGCTTTTTACAAGTTTTTTAAAACTTAGTTTTTTCCAATTACAGACGACACTTTGCTGAAATTTTTACAAAATTTGCAGAAAAATAAAAGTTATCAAAATTTTTACCTAGTCTTTGAAATGAAATTAAAAGTTTTTAATACCTATTAAAAGTGCTTACCACCTTCAAAAGAAGACAAAATTGTTTTACAATCCCTTATAGTGTATTTAATGTGTTATCGATAGGCGAACTTTGGTAATTCATTAAGTATACTATGGGATCATGTTATGCCTTACGAAGGGATAAGGTCCCTCAGTGTGAGACCTGTGGCAGAACACATGGTGGGGTATGCTTCAGAGCCATAGGGACATGTTTTAACTGTGGAGGGACCAGACATTTTGCTAAAGATTGTAACAGTTCATGCTGTTCTGGACCATCTGCCACATCAAAGGGATCAGCTAAAGCCTCTACACTGAGGGGTTCACAGCCAACTAGCAGAGGCAGAGGCAGAGGTTGGGGTAGTACCCCAAGGAGTCAGAGCACAGTGAATCAGTTGGAACAAGGTAGTGCTCTAGCCAAAGTTTATACAATGAGACAGCGAAAAGAGACTGAGACTTACGACATAGTTGCTGGTACCTTCTCAACTTTTAATCAAGATGTATTTGTGCTCTTTGATCTGGGTTTCACCCATTCCTATGTTAGTGCTAGCATCTTTGATTGTCTTGCTGTTCCATGTGAAAAAAATGGATTTTGAGGTGCTGGTAATGAGTCCGCTAGAATAAGAGGTCAGGGTCAACAGAATATATAGAGATTGTCCTTTGGTCATCCAACGACATACTTTTCTGTCCAATCTGATTGAAATGACCTTCAGAGATTATGATATCATCTTGGGCATAAATTGGTTAGCCAGGCATCACGTTATGATTGACTATAGACTAAAAACGGTCACTTTTGGTCTCCCTCAGTACGGTGATATGGTAATACATGGGGGGAGATAGTTATTGCCATCAAACATTATTTCGGTTACACTGGCCAGAAAAATGATCAGAAAGATATGTGAAGCATACTTGGCCCATATGGTAGACACCCAAGTGGGGAGTCCAACATTGAGGGACATCCCTACAGTAAGTGACTTTTTGGATGTGTTCCCTAATGAGTTGCCAGGATTACCTCCTGAAAGAGAGGTGCAGCTTGAAATGGATGTTATACCTAGTGTGGACCCAATCTCCATAACACCATACAGAATAGCACCTGCTGAATTGAAGGAGTTGAAGGTGCAGTTACAAGAATTGCTTGACAAGGGCTTTATTCGCTCTAGTGTGTCACCTTGGGGAGCGCCATTGTTGTTTGTTAAGAAGAAAAATGGCACTCTCCGCTTGTGTATTGATTATCAGCAATTGAATAAGGTGATAATAAAGAACAAATATCTGTTGCCCCATATTGATGACCTGTTTGATCAATTGAATAGTGCAGCTGTGTTCTCCAAAATTGATTTAAGATTTGATTATTATCAGCTGAAGGTACAAGAGCAGAGTATCTCAAAAACTACTTTTAGAACTCTATATGGCCATTATGAGTTCCTTGTCATGCCATTCGAGTTAACTAATGCTCCGACTGCATTTACAGACCTAATGAATACTATCTTTAAGCCATACCTGGATCAATTTGTGGTGGTATTCATTGATGACATATTAGTCTATTCTAAGAGTGCAAAGGAGCATGATAGATATCTGCGGATTGTGCTACAAACTTTGAGAGAAAAACAACTATATGTCAAATTGTCGAAATGTGAATTTTGGCTAAAAGAAATTTCTTTCTTGGGGCACATAGTATCAACAGAGGGCATTAAAGTAGATCCCAGCAAGATAGAAGCTATCCTTTATTGGAAGCCACCTAGGAATATCATAAAAATTTATAGTTTTCTGGGTTTAGCTAGATACTACCATCGGTTTGTGAAAGGATTTTCTATGTTAGCTTCTCCACTGACCAAGCTGCTTCGGAAAGATGTGAAATTTCAATGAACGGATAAATGCCAGCAGAGTTTTAATGAGTTGAAGAGATGTTTGACTAAAGCTCCAGTCTTGACTTTACCTACATCGGGTAAAAAATATACAGTTTATAGCGATGCTTCTTATAATGGGTTAGGCTATGTACTGATGCAAGATCGGAATGTCATTACTTATACATCACGCCAGCTAAAACCACATGAGAGAAACTACCCGACACATGATTTAGAGCTTGCTGCCATTGTATTTGCTTTGAAGATCTGGAGACACTATTTGTATGGGGAGAAGTGTTACATCTATACAGATCATAAGAGCATAAAGTGTCTAGGCACTCAAAAAGAGTTGAATTTGAGACAGAAGAGATGGTTAGAGCTGATAAAAGACTATGATTGTCTAATAGACTACTAGCCAGGGAAAGCAAATGTGGTGGCTGTTGCCTTAAGTCGAAAGACTATGACAAGTCTAAGAATTTCTCCTTTGTCCATGGTACATGAGTTGAAAGTACTGCATGCCAGTTTGGAGATTAATAATGAGGGACAAACAATAGTTGCATGGCATGTACAGCTAGTGTTGATCGATCAGATTAGAATGGCTGCACAGAATGATGAGAAATATCAGAAATTGATGAAGAAAGCTCAAGATGGCAAGAAACCTGAATTCTCTGTGAGAGATGATGGGTTAGTACTACACCAGGGCAGGATGTGCGTTCCTAATGATGTTAACTTGAGACAAATCATTATGAAGGAAGCACGTGAGTCTCCTTTTGCTAAGCACCCTGGTGGTACTAAAATGTACAGAGGGCTAAAGGAACACTATTGGTAGATGGGTATGAAGAGGGATGTAGCTGATTTTGTCTCCAAGTGCCTAACTTATCAGCAAGTGAAGGCAAAACATCAAGTACCAGCTGGGTTACTACATCCATTGCCAATGCCTGAGTGGAAATGGGAAAGGATAACAGTAGATTTTGTAATGGGACTTCCGAGAACACAAAAGAGCTATGATGTAGTATGGGTCATAGTTGACAGATTAACCAAGTCTGCTCATTTTTTGCCAATTCGAATGGACTATAGTTTAGAGAGATTGGCCAAACTGTACATTGATGAAATAGTAAGACTGCATGGAGTGCTAGTATCGATTGTGTCAGACAGAGATCCTAGGTTCACTTCTAGATTCTCGGGTAGTCTCCAGAGAGCCCTAGGAACTAGATTGACTTTTAGTATGGCATTCCACCTACAGACAGATGGCCAGTCTAAGAGGGTAATTCAGATATTGGAGGATATGCTACGGGCATGTGTGATTGAGTTTGAAGGTAGTTGGGATATACACTTATCTTTGATTGAGTTTGCTTACAACAACAGCTACCAATCAAGCATTGGGATGCCTCCTTATAAAGCTTTGTTTGGCAGAAAGTGCAGGACTCCCCTGTATTGGGATAAAGTGGGTGAAAGAAAAATGATTGGGCTAGAGATTGTTCAGCAGACAGAGAAAAAGATCAAACTGATCAAAGATTGACTCAAGGCTGTATTAGAGCATTAAAAGTCCTACATCGATCTAAAGAGAAGAGACATTGAATATGCAGTGGGTGATAAGGTATTCCTCAAGGTTTCCCTTTAGAAAAAAATTATGAGATTTGGCAGAAAGGGAAAACTGAGTCCTCATTTCATTGGATCATATGAGGTTCTGGAAAGAGTGGGTCCTCTGGTATATCGATTGGCACTACCTCCAGAGTTGGAGAAGATACATAATGTCTTCCATGTGTCTATGTTGAGGAGGTATCGATCAGACCCATCTCATGTACTACCAATAGAGGAGATTGAGGTGAATCCAGACCTCACATATGAGGAAGAACCTATTGAAATTATGGCATATGAGGTGAAGCAGCTGAGAAATAAGCAGATACCACTGGTAAAAGTGCTGTGGAACCATCATTCAGGCCAGGAAGCTACTTGGGAGCGTGAGGAGGATATAAGGAGACAGCACCCACAGCTATTCAAAGATTGACCCCAGGTAAAATTTCGAGATGAAATTTATTTTAAGGGGGGCAGAATTGTAACACCCCTATATGCATAGCCTGGCATATTTCACTATTTCGTTGACTGGTATCGGTCCGGACAATTAAGGGGATTAGAACTATATTTAAGTCACCTAGAAAAGCCCTAAATGAAAATAAATAGTGATTACCAGAAGGTCAAGTATAAATAAGAAAAACAAAGCATAAAAGGTTAAATGAGCTAGGGGTTACAACGATGGGTGACCTTACTGGGAAATGACTGTGAGGTCAGTTCTAACCCTATTTTTGAATGGGACATTGTGACACCGCAGTCTTAAGAATTATTACAAAGCTATTGGAAAAGAGAAAATCATATAAAAGAGTTGATAAGTAGGTCAAATAATTAGATTAGGATTCTGAAAGAAATACCAAATTATTGGTAAACCGGATCAGACCGGCGAGAGGCAAATTGGTCAATTCACCCCTAGAGGTGACTTATGACCTAACTGTCCAATAAAATCTAAGAAATGAAAAATTTTGAAATATGAAATTAAATTAAAGAAGTATGGAAAAACAAAAGAAAAAGAAAAGAAAAGAAAAATAAAAATAATGACATCACATGTGTGACATAAGCAATGACATCATAAACAATTTTTATTTAATTCAAGTTTCACTAAGTTAATTAAAGGAAATAAAAACACTAAAATGAAAAAGAAAATCTTATTCTTCTTCTTATTGTGGACAGCACCACCCCTCTCCCATTTCTCTCTCTACAAACCTCCATTAAAGCTTATTTTTAAGCTTTTAAAACTCCTAAATTACCCATAAATTCCTCAAAGTTCTTGATTAAACCTTGTTCTTACAACTTAAAAAGAAGATTGAAGAAGAAAAAGGAAGAAGAAATTGAAGGATTTAAAGCTTGAAATTTCAAAGAAAGAGGTTAGTAGATTTTCTCTTAAATCTCTTTTTAGATTTATGTTCATAAACTTGAATTAGCTTAGAATTGATAAAAATTTGAAACAAATCATGCACCTCTACCCTTATGGAAATTTCAGCCAGCATATAGGGAGCTAGGATTTGCTTGAGTTTGATACAATTAAAAGTTTAATTAAGAGTAATGAAGTGTGTAGACTATGTTTAGACACTTTAATTGCACTAATTGAGCCATTTGCAAAAATTAAGGTTCTTGGGACAATAAAATTGGGGAAAATTTTTTATGGAAAATGGTCAATTGATGCAATTGAACCAAATTGAGGTTAAAAATAGTCAATTGGGACCAATTGGGATGTGTTGGAGTGAAGAGAATTGCAATGCAATTCGGATTGAAGAATGTTCACTTTTGGGCAGTTTGACCTAGGTCCCTTTCAGGAGCCAAAACTGTAATTCTCCCACCCTAATTGGTATGAGGTCAATGGAGAATGAAAATAGACACATTATGACACAATTTTCATGTAGGAACCCAACCCTAAAACTGAACAAAAAGTGGTGTAAAATTAGGTCAAATCCGGGTAATGCACAATGCCACTGTACAAAACTAACCATATGAACAGTACTTATTCAAATGGCCATAACTTGGTGTAGGAAGGTCCAAATGACCTGAATTCTATACCGATGGAAAGCTGAGACATAGTAGTACAACTTTTATGAGGAATACAAACCCAAATTCTGACTATAACTCATCCAAAAAGTGAGCTAGATTCAGCATATCAAAACTGCTAGAACCAAGAAAGTGCCTAGAATTCTGGGTTTGAACTAATCCGGTTAGCCTTAGAAAAATAGGCATATCTTGGGCTACAAAACTCCAAATAAAGAGATTCAAAAATGGAATTAAAGCTAAGACAATAAGGAACAATTTTGATGTTAGCCAAATTTTCACAATAACCAGACCAATGGAACAGTGCAAAACAGGGGACTAAACCTGAAAAATTGAAATTTCTCTTAAAAGACTTAGAAATGGAAATGGCAACTAATGCCAACAAATTAGATACCCAAAATATGGTATGTGGGTGTAATTGGAATTCACAAACCTATTAAGCATGAGAAAGTCAATATTTTGACTTGAATAGCGCCATAAATAGTAACCCCGAAATGCAAAATTCAAATAATACCATTTTAAGCACATTTAAGGATACCATTAAACAAGCATGAAATAAATTGTTGGATTTATTATGAGATGTGATACTGAAACACTGTAAACTGTGTGTTTCAATTGAAAAAAACACTGAGAAGGATAAGGACAAGTGAGTCAAGGCCTAGAGGCGACTCAGTCCAGGTTTGTGCACAATAACTTTAAACTATTGTTTTTACATTGAAACGTTGATTTGTTACTCATTGTAAGTGTATTGTGTTAACTTTGAATTTCAAGAACTATTGTGTTGCCACTTTGTGAATGTAAATGGGACTTTGGAAATTGATTAGATTTTGCATGCAATATTTGAATAAATAATTTTAAATTGATTTCGGATTCACACTTAGCATGACAGCACCATATTATTCCTCCTTCATTTATGGGGTTTAGATCGATTATTTTCCTCCCTCTCTGGCTTGCCAGTTGAGGTTGAGATTGGATGAGTACTCATATAGCTAGCTAGCCACCTCCCTCATTGATTTCGATTAGTGAGGTTTTAGATTACTTTGTCGTGGTGTACAACACGGCATTAATCGAAAATTTTGTGTCATGACCTAAGTTGTGTATGGATTGACAACACTGTGTTTATTAAATTATTTGACAAAATTGTATTATAAATGTGAATTGAAAATTGTGAAATGTGATTGTAAAATGTTTGAATTATGATTTAGCAATAAATGGTTTATGTTCAGCATTTTAAATTTTTATTATGCACCACTATATAAATTATACTCAGCGATAGCTTATTTTACTATCGCAGATAAGGGAAAGGAAAAAGAAGCAAAGTGAGCTGCTAAGTGGACGAGGACTATACTAAAATTTTTGTACGAGTATTTATTGATACCCTTGTAGTTTATTTTGATGTAGATATAGAATTGTTCATATGTATTAATGTAAATTGAGCAGTTGTATAGTAAATTTGTAATAATATTATTTTTGAATTTTGTGTATGTAAATAAACTTCAATGCAATATTTATGATTTCATGGATTTATTTTGACAATATTCTGAAATGTGAATTTTGATTTGAATTGTGGTTGACTATGTTGAGATATTGGAGGTTGGGGTGTGATTGAAAATCATTTGGAAGTGCTTTTTACAGGTTTTTTAAAATTTGGTTTTTTCCAATTACAGACGGCATTCTGCCGAAATTTTTACAAAATTTGCGGAAAAATAAAAGTTATCAAAATTTTTACCTAGTCTTTGAAATGAAATTAAAAGTTTTTAATACCTGTTAAAAGTGCTCACTACCTTCAAAAGAAGACAAAATTGTTTTAAAATCCCTTGTAGTGTATTTAATGGGTTATCGGTAGGTGAAGTTCGGTAATTCATTAAGTATACTATGGGATCATGTTATGCCTTACGAAGGGATAAAGTGTGACATAAACTTTCAAAGTTAGAAAATCTATCCATTTGAGTTTTTTTCTTTCTTTTTTATAATAAAAAAATAACATGAGTTTTTATAATAGAAAATGAATCATTCAACGTTGTATCAATAAATTTTGTTAATATCCTATATTAGTTAGGGGTAATGTGCCCTTGATAAGGCCTTGGACACTCCTTCCCCCTAGTTTTGAGGTAAGTTAGGCCCAATCATTTTCTTAATTTTAATGATAGCATTAATCATGATTTGATGAACAATATTAATTTTGATATAGTAAAGTGAATGAATAATGTACTCCAATAGGTATGAACTTTTACTTGAGCCATAAAAATAAGTGTTCTTATTGCCACTTATGATCTGCATAAGTAGAACTCTAAAGATGCAAACATCAAACTATCATGACAAGTCTCAAATATTCATTAGGTACATAACCACTGCATTTTTTATTATTGGGCACAACTGGGGTCCATATTCAAAATGTCACAGCTCTATAGAAGACTATACTACTAATGACCTAAAGTTCATTAGTGCCATGCTTTTATAAATCTGTGAGATGGTTAAGAAAATTAAGCATGTGTCATATATATAGATATAGTAAAGTGAATGACTAATGTACTCCAATAGGTATAAACTTTTACTTGAGCCATAAAAATAAGTGTTCTTATTACCACTTATGATCTGCATAAGTAGAACTCTAAAGATGCAAACATCAAACTATCATGACAAGTCTCAAATATTCATTAGGTACATAACCACTGCATTTTTTATTATTGGGCACAACTAGGGTCCATATTCAAAATGTCACAGCTCTATAGAAGACTATAATACTAATGACCTAAAATTCATTAGTGCCATGCTTTTATAAATCTGTGAGATGGTTAAGAAAATTAAGCATGTGTCATATATATAGATAAATAACTTCTAAGAGGTGATTAGTTTACTATGTTTTGACAATCTGACTCATATTGGCTATTCCTTTTGGAAAGTTCTTGCCATATCAAAATAAGAAATCATTGGCTTCATCCTGTTGTCCAGTAAAGAAGGCCTTGAGCTATCCCTTCAATAACAATTTCAATTATAACATCCTCACTTTAGGCAGCTCCGTACATTCTCCTGTTCTGTCTACTAAAGTCTGTTCAGACAGCAAGAATATCTAGAATCACACTTAAATTGGAGTCAAGAGTCATAATTTAATTAAATAAAAATCAAGTAAGGTCGAAGAAAAATAAAGAAGTGGAGTATAAATCGATTAAATAAGCATAAGATCCTAGCGATGAGTAACCCTACTGGGAACTAACTATGGATTCAGTTGCTACTTCAAACTCATGTAGGACCTTGTAAGACCCTTAATTAAGACTTAAATGAGACATTATTATGAATTAATAAGTCAAGGAAATGAAAATAAATAAGCACAAATAAGCACATTAAAAGTTAAGGTGAAAAAGGGAGATAAGAACTTATCGGGTATTATGGAAAAGATAAATAGAAACCCGGTAAGAGAAAATTTTGATCAATCAAATTAAAGAGCTCAAAATTGACCAAAAGTGAAGCAAATAAAGGTAATGAAGATGGATTAGCTAAATTAATCAAGATTAGTAAAAGTAAACATAATTAACAAAAAAGTCAAATTGTAATGATTTTTAATTTCAACTTATTTACAACTTTGCCATTCTACCTATTTACAAAAATGCCATTTCTCAATAAAATAATATAAATATCCATAAAAAAAATAATAAAAATCTGCATCTTCTTCAAGTGGCCCTCCCATGCTCTCTCTCATTCTCTCATTTTCTCTCAAAGTTCCACCTACTCAATTCCCAAGCTCTAATCACTTGAATCCTTCCACAATTTTCATAGGAAATCAAGAGTAAACCCTAAATTGAACCATGAATTGAAAAAATCATACTAGAAATTCAAGGAATTTGGAAGATTGTGAAGAGGAAGTGTTGACCCATTTAAGGTAAGCTATGTTCTAAGCTTAACTAATGGTGAATTCATAGTATTCAAGTTTGATTGTGAGGTTTTCCGTTGAAATTGATTGAAATTATGGATTGTAATGAAGGAGGGGAATTTGGTTAGAGGGGATTTTGGTTGATTTGGAGGTTGATTGAAGTTGTTTAAGGCTTGTGCACAAGGTTAATGCTATGGAACTTCAAGATTTTGAAGTTTATGGTAAATTGAATTAGGGTTTTAACTTAATTAGGGTTTTCATTTCTTGTGACCTATTTGATGGCATTGTGTATATATTATTGCTATGGGATGTGTAAATGTTGGGATATGATAATTGTAACACCCTCCCTGTAGCAACTCCGTACATTCTACTGTTCCGGTGACCAGTGTCGGTCCGGACAGCTAGAACGTCCGGAAAAATATTTAAACTAAAGTGAGGAACCATAATTAACTCAAATATTAATAAGAAAAATTTAGTAAAAATTTTAGAAATAAAATACAACTAAGTCAAATGAGCCGGTGCCCAAGCGATGGGTAACCCAGTGGGAAGTTGCGGTTCTCGCAACTAGGAGCCCTAGACCCGAGAGAAAATTTATAAAATAATTTTTGGGACTCCAGAGAAGGGTCATTGAGGTTCCTATGGCATTAGAATGCCAAGAAAATATTTAGAAAAATTTTTCAATCGGTACAGACAATTTTGACCCGTTAAGCCAAACGGAGGGCATTTTGGTCATTTCGCCTTCAGAGGCGATTTTTGGCCGACTTGTCCAGTTAAGTAAATAATTATTTTGATCTAAAATGTGAATAAATATTGTTGAAAAATTGAATTGAGAATGAGTAGAAAAGAAAGAAAAGAAAAATAAAGGAAATTAGGGATAATGACATCACATGATGTCATTTACTTACTCCCAACCAATCAAATCTTAACAAGCTATTAAACACCACTTAAAAGAGGATAAAATGAAGGAAATAACTAAAAGCTATCAGCCATCTTCTCCCATCAAAACCAGCCGCACCACCATAGCCATGGAAGCCTCCATTTCTTTTTTTTTCTTCTAGCTTGGATTTCTCTCTATTCTTACCCCAAAACCCTTAGGTCCCTTCACTAAAATTTGTCACCCAACCTTGCTAGAGTGTTTGGCAACCAAGAAAATAAAAGAAAGTGAAGAATTCATAAGAGAAAATTCTGCCCTACTAAGGTTAGTGCTTATTTATGCATATATCTCTCTTATTCCATGTTAGGGACTTAAAATGAGTATGAAATTATAAATTAAATGAAATAAAACTTATGTGTATGTACACCATGGATTTTGGCAGCCCTAAAGAAGGGATAATATTGATTGTTTTGATGGGCTTAGAGTGGACTAGAGATGATGTTTAAAGTATATATATATATATGGATAATGAATTGGTGAGTTTAACTAAGGTATCTTATGTGAATTTGAAATGGGGAATTAGGGTTTTGGAGAGAAACTTGGACCTTGCTTATGTAATGGTGAATGAACATTCTAATGGTCAATTAGTGACCATTTTAGGTAAGTTGACCATAATTTGGAGTGAATTATAGCATTACAAACTGATTTGGTATGTCGCCGGTGAGAGCGAAGAGGTGTGGCTGTGAGTCCAGCCTGTTTGGACAGCCATAACTTGGGCTGTGTAGGTCCAATTGGTGTTTGGCCAATTGGACATGAAACTAGACACATAATGGCACAATTTTGGTGAAGAAACCATGCTTAAAAGACCAAAGCTAGTGGACCAAAAACTTGCCCCAATCCGGATGTCCTGCAACTAGATTCTTCAGAATGACCAAATGAATAGTGATTGTTCATTTGGCCATAACTCATTGTAGAATGGCCCAATTGATTACAGCAATAAGTTAAGATATAGACCAACAACTTTCATGAAGAAACCTACCCCAAATTATGACCAGAACTTATCCAACAAGGCGATTGCGATCCACTGCTCATCAGACCGTAGATATGGTCGATTCAAATTTTTCAATCCGGCCAATTGTGGTTTTTGGACCATAACTTGAGCTACAAAACTCCAAATGGAGTGATTCAAAAAAATAAATTCAACTAGACAAAATAAGGAACAACTTTCATGTTTATCATTTTCTCAAATTCCCACTGCAACAGTAACTAATGGAACGGTAAATTTAAGATATAAAAACTGAAAATTCTGCTCCATTAGTTTTAAGCTTAGAAAAGGTATTGGTGATTAATGCCAATAAGTTTTGAATGCAAAATGTGGTATGTTGGGAGTGTTAAAACCAATGTACCTATTTTCTATGCAAAAGTCAACATTTTTGTTGACTAATGAAGTGAATAGTAACACCAAAGCTTGAAATTCAAAAATTACAAAATTCAAAAGTATCAAATGCCCTAGTATACCTAACAAGATTGGTTTGGATAGTTTGGCATGCCAATAGGGTTCAGTTAGCAGTATTGCACATGGCATTATGCCATTCCGTGATTTCATGGCTTCTAGCCATTCTGATATTGTGTTGATATTTGGCCTTGTGCCTATTGTTATTACAGCTTATTAGCTGTTCGGTTGCACACCGGGAGATGCATATGTGACCGATGGTGTGACGGCCTGAGGTACTAGATACCCAAAGGCGCTTACCCGCTTATCCAAATTCATTCAAAGATAGGTTACTTGGGCAACCAAAAGAATGAAAGTGGATAAATTTAACGAAATAATGAATATAACAAGTACAAAACAAGTAAGACATCGATACATTCAATGCATATTTATTTCTGTTATTTCCTTTTATTTTATTATTGGCACCACTAAGCATTATTGTTTAGCGCGTTGCTTTTGCCACGCATAGGTTCTAGAGATCTCGATCGAGAGTCCAAAGAGACCACGATCGGGTGAGACCTCCTGCAGCTCTGCATAGTGTCCGTGTCACCTCACCATCTTCAGTGCATTGGTAGGACAATAGGTTTCATTTTGGTATTTTGTAACTATCTTTTATTTTCTATTGTGTAAATGAGACTTATATAATGTATTTTGATGTTAATGTAAATAGTGAAAATTGTGGTTATGAATGGAAAATTTGAGTATTTATTTATTTCTTATACATATGAGTACCATGAGAAATGAATGATTGAGAAATGTTGTTGAAAAATATTGAGTTTTTTATGATTATTGGAGTTGAGAGTGATTGGATATGATTATTGGAAGTGTTTTTCACAGGTTCCGAAGAACTGTTTTCTCCATTTTTAGTCGGTACTCCGCCGGATTTTTTATAAAATTTTTGGAACCTCAAGTAAATTATAATTTCAATAAATGACTTAAATGAATTATATTTCATAAGTTATATTCAAAACTATGATAAAAATTAATTAAGGAAGAATAAAAATGATTAAGATAAAATAGAGTGTTCCGGTACACCGTGTGACATATCTTACTCGAATATATTGTAGACGGGTAAGAGGTGTCACATTTAGTGGTATCAAAGCACGGTTTAGGCATTTTTGGGCCTAGATTGAGTCCATACCATGCATTGCATTTGTAAGAGTCGAGGTGACACTAATGTAGATCTATTTGTCTTTGTTATTTTGAATAGGATATGGACCCTACATCTCAGAGAGCAGTTGAGGAAGAAGTGGAGAGTCATGCTCCACCTGCAGCAACTGAGACTGGGGGTAGGGGAGAACCTACTCCTCCAGCTCAAGCAGAGCCTGCTCAGCCTCCACAGGCCATGTTCCAGCAAATGGCCGAATTCTTCAAACAAATGGCTGGGGTAATGCCAGCAGCACCACCACTACCACCTCCACAGCAAAAATCACACCTGGAAAGACTAAGAAAATTTGGAGCAGTGGACTTCTTTGGCAAGAGAGAAGGTGATTCTGTTGCAGCCAAAAATTGGTTGAACAGAACAGGCAGGGTTTTAAAACAACTCCACTGCACTCCAGAGCAAAATCTAGAAGTCTGATTCTCATGCAAAATGATGCATATGAATGGTGGGATACTGTGTCCAGTGAAGTACAGCCAGAAGTAATAACTTGGGACTTCTTCCTCTCTGAATTCAAGAAGAAATATGTGGGTAGTGTATACCTAGAAGAGAGAAGAAGAGAGTTCATTAACTTGAGGCAGAGACAGCTGACACTGGTCGAGTATGAAAAGGAATTCGTCTGATTGAGCCGCTATGGAAGGGAGATAGTCCCTAATGAGGCCGAAAGGTGTAAGAGATTTGAAGATGGATTAAATGACAACATAAAGATCATGATCACTGCCTTGGGAATCACCGACTTCACCAAGTTAGTGGAAGCTGCAATAAAAGTTGAAAAAGTAAAAATAAGTGAGCAGACCAAAAGAGAGAGATAGCAGAAGAGGGGCCCAGGTCAGTCTAGTTCATCTCCTGCATCTGGGAAGAAGTTCAAGGGTCCATCTGCACAGAGTTCAGGTCAACCACAAGGTCAGGGTCAGTCTCAGGGGCCCAGACCACAGTTTACCCCTAAGAGAGGTCAGTCCACACCATCAATGGGCAGCTCTCTAGGGATGGGGTTTAGGGGACCAGCCCCAGCATCTTCTGCATGTCCACATTGCCTGAAGTGGCATAAGGGGGAGTGTTGGAGAGTGACTGGTGCCTGCTTAAGGTGTGGGTCGACAGAGCATTAGCTAAGGAATTGTTCACGCAGAACTACTACAGCTGCTCCAACACAAGCAGACAGACCTGCTCCTGCACCACAAAAGGGTAGGAAATCTGGCAAATCTGACGCAGTGGGATCATTACAGAGGCCTGCATCTGAGCCAGCAGAGAGGCCTGAGGGCAGACCACCTGCAAGAGCTTATGCCATTAGAGCTCAGGAGGAGCAAGATGCCCTGGACGTCATCAGGGGTACGTTCTCCCTCTACACTACATCTGTGCATGCATTGGTGGATCCAGGATCCACTCATTCATACATCTGCATCAACCTACCCGTAGAAAGGGGGATACTAGTAGGGGAGAGTGACCAAGACATTCTGGTCACTAATCCATTGGGCCACAGTGTGGTAGTGAACAAAGTGTACAAGGGTTGCCCGTTAAGGATTCAGGGGTATGAATTCTTAGCAGATCTAATTGAGTTGCCCTTCCACGAGTTTGACGTGATTTTGGGAATGGACTGGTTGTCACGTCATCAGGCAATGGTTGATTGTAAATTGAAGAGAATTTCTCTAAAAACTTCTGAGGGTAATGAAATTACTATTGTGGGTGAAAGGACAGATTTTCTGTCCAATGTTATCTCAGCCATAGCTGCAAGAAGAATGATGAGAAAAGGCTGTGAAGCCTACCTAGCACATGTGGTGGATACTAGGCAGGCTAAGCCAGATCTGTGTGACATACCCACAGTAAAAGACTTCCCAGATGTGTTCCCTGAAGAATTGCCGGGTTTGCCACCAGAAAGGGAAGTCGAGTTTGCCATTGAGACATTGCCGGGTACAGCACCAATCTCTATTGCTCCTTATAGGATGGCACCTGCACTGAAGGAACCGAAAATCCGATACAGTGAGTCTGGATAAGGGGTTCATACGCCTAGTGTGTCACCATGGGGAGCTCCAAAGCTTTGTAAAGAAGAAAGATGGGACTTTGAGGTTATGCATCGACACGGCAGCTTGAATAAAGTGACCGTGAAGAACAAATATCCGTTGCCTAGAATTGATGATCTGTTTGATCGTTGAAGGGAGCAGAATATTTTCAAAAATTGATCTCGCATCGAGGTATCATCGCTGAGGGTGAAGGATGCAGATGTGCAAAGCAAAGCGCATTCAGGACCCGATATGAGCATTATGAGTTCCTAGTGATGCCCTTTGGCCTAACGAATGCACCAGCAGCATTCATGGACCTTATGAACCGTATCTTCCATCCATATTTAGATCGGTTTGTAGTGGTCTTTATTGATGATATTTTGGTGTATTCCAAGACCAGGGAAGAACATGATGAACATTTGAGGATTGTTCTGCAAACCCTGAGAGAAAAGAAGCTGTATGCTAAGTTGTCCAAGTGTGACTTTTGGTTGAATGAGATTGCATTCCTTGGACACATAGTGTCAGCTGATGGGATTAGGGTGGATCCTAAGAAAATAGAAGTAGTGATGGAATGGAAGCCTCCCAGAAATACAACTGAGGTCAGAAGCTTCTTGGGGCTAGCTGGGTATTACAGGAGACTTGTGAAGGGATTTTCATTAATAGCTGCTCCAATGACCAAGTTGTTACACAAGAATATCAGATTTGACTGGAATGATAAGTGTCAGGCTAGTTTTGAGAAGTTGAAGGCTATGTTGACAGAGGCACCAGTGTTAACACAGCCAATGTCGGGAAAGGACTTTGTGGTCTACAGTGATGCCTCTCATAATGGGTTAGGGTGTGTATTTATGCAAGAGGGGAAGGTGGTCGCTCATGCTTCCAGGCAGCTAAGGCCACATGAACAGAATTACCCTACCCATGATCTAGAGCTTGCAGCAATTATCTTCGCACTGAAGATATAGAGGCACTACTTGTATGGTGAAAAGTGCTACATTTACACAGACCACAAAAGCTTGAAATACTTGCCAACCCAGAAGGAGCTCAACCTTAGACAGAGACGATGGATTGAGTTCCTGAAGGACTATGACTGTGTAATTGACTATCATCCTGGGAAGGTAAATGTAGTTGCTGATGCTTTGAGCAGAAAATCCATCACAGCTTTGAGATCATTGAATGCCCGTCTATCTTGGGTTCGAGATGGAGCTATTTTGGCTGAGTTGCAAGTGAGGCCAAGCCTATTACAGCAGATTTTAGATGGGCAGAAGGTAGATGAGAAGCTAAAAGCTATTATGAGAAAAATCCTAGAAGGGAAAGAAACTAACTATGAAGTGAAAACAGATGGGTGTCTGTACTACAAAGGAAGACTCTGTGTACCAGATGATGGGGAATTGAAGGTTAGTATTCTAAAAGAGGCACACACCAGTGTGTATGCTATGCACCCAGGAAGTATAAAAATGTATCATGATCTGAAACTTCAGTATTGGTGGCCTGGTATGAAGAAGGACATAGCTGACTATGTGACTAAATGCTTGACATGTCAGCAAGTCAAGGCAGAACATCAAGTTCCATCAGGTTTGCTACAGCCTATACGCATACCTGAATGGAAATGGGATCGGGTCACCATGGATTTTGTAAGTGGTCTACCTCTCACCCAGAAGAAACATGATGCAGTATGGGTGATAGTGGATAGATTGACAAAGTCAGCACACTTTCTGCCAGTTAGGACTGACTACTCACTGGAGAAGTTAGCAGAATTGTATATTAGTGAGATAGTTAGACTGCATGGAATTCCACTTTCCATCATACTGATCGAGACCCAAGGTTTACATCGAGATTTTGGAAGAAGTTGCATGAGTCCTTGGGTACACAACTCCACTTCAGCACAGCTTTCCATCCTCAGACGGATGGGCAATCAGAAAGAGTAATCCAGGTAAACAATTGAACCAATTGAATTAATACAAATATTGAACTAAAATGATAATAATAACGTGAAATTTATGTCAGGTCCTTGAGGATATGCTGAGGAGTTGTGTCATTGAGTTTGAGGGAAGTTGGGATAGATACCTCCCACTGGCAGAATTTACATACAACAATAGCTACCAAGCTAGTATCCAAATGGCCCCGTATGAAGCACTGTATGGGAGGAAATGTAGAACTCCAGTGTGCTGGACTGAATTGGACGAAGATAAACTGGTAGGGCCAGACCTAGTGAAACAGACTGAGCAGAAGGTAAAACTAATCAAAGCCAATCTAAAGGTTACCTCAGATAGACAGAAATCTTATGCCGACCTGAAAAGAAAAGAAATAGAATATGTGGTTGGCGACAAAGTGTTCCTCAAGGTGTCACCATGGAAGAAGGTATTGAGATTTGGAAGTAAAGGTAAGTTGAGCTCTAGGTTCATTGGCCCATATGAAGTCATTGAACGTGTGGGACCAGTAGCCTACAGGCTAGCTTTACCACCAGAGCTAGATAAGATCCACAATGTGTTTCACGTGTCTATGCTAAGAAGATACCGCTCAGATCCTTCACATGTCATCTCCAGGGAAGAAATTAAAATACAACCGGATTTGACATATGAAGAAGAACCCATACGGATCCTGGCTCGGGAAGTGAAAGAGTTGAGGAATAAGCAGATTCCATTGGTGAAAGTGCTTTGGAGGCACCACAACACCGAAAAGGCAACTTGGGAAAGTGAAGAGACGATGAGGCAACAGTTTCCTCAACTGTTTGCATCAGGTAAATTTCGAGGACGAAATTTAAATTAGAGGGGAAGAGTTGTAACACCCTCCCTGTAGCAACTCCGTACATTCTACTGTTCCGGTGACCAGTGTCGGTCCGGACAGCTAGAACGTCCGGAAAAATATTTAAACTAAAGTGATGAATCATAATTAACTCAAATATTAATAAGAAAAATTTAGTAAAAATTTTAGAAATAAAATACAACTAAGTTAAATGAGCCGGTGCCCAAGCGATGGGTAACCCAGTGGGAAGTTGCGGTTCTCGCAACTAGGAGCCCTAGACCAGAGAGAAAATTTATAAAATAATTTTTGGGACTCCAGAGAAGGGTCATTGAGGTTCCTATGGCATTAGAATGCCAAGAAAATATTTAGAAAAATTTTTCAATCGGTACAGATAATTTTGACCCGTTAAGCCAAACGGAGGGCATTTTGGTCATTTCGCCTTCAGAGGCGATTTTTGGCCGACTTGTCCAGTTAAGTAAATAATTATTTTGATATAAAATGTGAATAAATATTGTTGAAAAATTGAATTGAGAATGAGTAGAAAAGAAAGAAAAGAAAAATAAAGGAAATTAGGGATAATGACATCACATGATGTCATTTACTTACTCCCAACCAATCAAATTTCAACAAGCTATTAAATACCACTTAAAAGAGGATAAAATGAAGGAAATAACTAAAAGCTATCAGCCATCTTCTCCCATCAAAACCAGCCGCACCACCATAGCCATGGAAGCCTCCATTTCTTTTTTTTCTTCTAGCTTGGATTTCTCTCTATTCTTACCCCAAAACCCTTAGGTCCCTTCACTAAAATTTGTCACCCAATCTTGCTAGAGTGTTTGGAAGCCAAGAAAACAAAAGAAAGTGAAGAATTCATAAGAGAAAATTCTGCCCTACTAAGGTTAGTGCTTATTTATGCATATATCTCTCTTATTCCATGTTAGGGACTTAAAATAAGTATGAAATTATAAATTAAATGAAATAAAACTTATGAGTATGTACACCATGGATTTCGGCAGCCCTAAAGAAGGGATAATATTGATTGTTTTGATGGGCCTAGAGTGGACTAGAGATGATGTTTAAAGTATATATATATATATGGATAATGAATTGGTGAGTTTAACTAAGGTATCTTATGTGAATTTGAAATGGGGAATTAGGGTTTTATAGAGAAACTTGGACCTTGCTTATTTAATGGTGAATGAACATTCTAATGGTCAATTAGTGACCATTTTAGGTAAGTTGACCATAATTTAGAGTAAATTATAGCATTACAAACTGATTTGGTATGCTGCCTAGTGAGAGCAGTAGGTGTGGCTGTGAGTCCAGCCTGTTTGGACAGCCATAACTTGGGCTGTGTAGGTCCAATTGGTGTTTGGCCAATTGGACATGAAACCAGACACATAATGGCACAATTTTGGTGAAGAAACCATGCCCAAAAGACCAAAGCTAGTGGACCAAAAACTTACCCCAATCCGGATGTCCTGCAACCAGATTCTTCAGAATGACCAAATGAACAGTTGTTCATTTGGCCATAACTCATTGTAGAATGGCCCAATTGATTACAGCAACAAGTTAAGATATAGACCAACAACTTTCATGAAGAAATCTACCCCAAATTATGACCAGAACTTATCCAACAAGGCAGTTGCAATCACTGTTCACTGCACTGTAGATATGGTCAGTTCTGAAATTTTTCAATCCGGCCAGTTGTGGTTTTTGGACCATAACTTGAGCTACAAAACTCCAAATGGAGTGATTCAAAAAAAGAAATTCAACTAGACAAAATAAGGAACAACTTTCATGTTTATCATTTTCTCAAATTCCCACTGCAACAGTAACTAATGGAATAGTAAATTTAGGGTATAAAAACTAAAAATTCTGCTCTATTAGTTTTAAGCTTAGAAATGGTATTGGTGATTAATGCCAACAAGTTTTGAATGCAAAATGTGGTATGTTGGGAGTGTTAAAACCAATGTACCTATTTTCTATGCAAAAGTCAACATTTTTATTGACTAATGAAGTGAATAGTAACACCAAAGCTTGAAATTCAAAAATTACAAAATTCAAAAGTATCAAATGCCCTAGTATACCTAACAAGATTGGTTTGGATAGTTTGGCATGCCAATAGGGTTCAGTTAGCAGTACTGCATATGGCATTATGCCATTCCATGATTTCATGGCTTCTAGTCATTCTGACATTGTGTTGATATTTGGCCTTGTGCCTATTGTTATCTGACTTTATTAGTTGGTTGCCTACAGGAGATGCATATGTGACCGATGGTGTGACGCCCGAGGTACTAGATAGCGATGCGGTTTACCCGTTTATCCATCGATGCTCAAGATAGGTTACTTGGGCAACCAAAAGAATGAAAGTGGATAAATTTAACGAAATAATGAATATAACAAGTATAAAACAAGTAAGACATCGATACATTCAATGCATATTTATTTCTGTTATTTCCTTTTGTTTTATTATTGGCACCACTAAGCATTATTGCTTAGCGCATTACTTTTGCCACGCGTAGGTTCTGGAGATACTGACCGAGAGCCCAGTAGACCACAGACTGGGTGAGACCTCCTGCAGCTCTGCATAGTGTCCGTGTCACCTCACCATCTTCAGTGCATTGGTAGGACACTAGGTTTCATTTTGGTATTTTGTAACAATCTTTTATTTTCTATTGTGTAAATGAGACTTATATAATGTATTTTGATGTTAATGTAAATAGTGAAAATTGTGGTTATGAATGGAAAATTTGAGTATTTATTTATTTCTTATACATATGAGTACCATGAGAAATGAATGATTGAGAAATGTTGTTGAAAAATATTGAGTTTTTTATGATTATTGGAGTTGAGAATGATTGGATATGATTATTGGAAGTGTTTTTTACAGGTTTCGAAGAACTGTTTTCTCCATTTTTAGTCGGTACTCTGCCGGATTTTCTATAAAATTTTCGAAACCTCAAGTAAATTATAATTTCAATAAATGACTTAAATGAATTATATTTCATAAGTTATATTCAAAACTATGATAAAAATTAATTAAGGAAGAATAAAAATGATTAAGATAAAATAGAGTGTTCCGGTACACCGTGTGACATATCTTACTCGGATATACTATAGATAGGTAAGGGGTGTCACAATAATGAGATGGCAAAACAATTGAAAGTATGTGAGTGTGCATTAGGACTGATTCTGGACAGCCTTAGTCCAGTGAGTTCAAATACTCATAACTTGAGTTATACTACTCCAATTATTATGAAACCAAAGCTAAATTAAAGATGAAACCTATACCTACAATTTTTATGTTTTGGCCCAAACCAAATTCCTAGGGTAACTTGGTTGAACTTCTAGAGTCAGTTGGACTTGTTGAATCTAGAATTTCCTGCAATTCCAGCAAATTGCCCTATGACCTCTGTGTAATAAATAGGGCATAAATTCCATTGTGTAACTCTGATTGAGGTGATTCAAAATGCTCTGGAAACCTAAGACATAGGCCTACAACTTTCTTTTAGAGACTTTGTCCAAATTCTGAGTGTAAGATACTTGAATATTGAGTGCAAAATTGACTTAAAAACCTGAAAACCTAGAAACTATAGGATACTGCATTTGTGAATAAGGGTTGATCATTTAGCCATAACTTACTGTACAAAATCCCAAATTGAGTGATTCTTAAGCCTGTGTAATCCTAAGACATAGAAGAACAATTCATATGAAGAACACAAAGTTAAATTATGACTGCAATCTATTCAAAATAGCTTAACAAAATGGGTCTAGAAATCTGCCTGGATTTTGGAATGCCCTGAAAATTGAAAATTAGTCACTGAACCTGTAACACCCTCCCTGTATCAACTCCGTACATTCTACTGTTCCGGTGACCGGTGTCAGTCCGGACAGCTAGAACGTCCGGAAAAATATTTAAACTAAAGTCGGGAATCATAATTAACTCAAATATTAATAAGAAAAATTTAGTAAAAATTTTAGAAATAAAATACAACTAAGTTAAACGAGCCGGTGCCCTAACGATGGGTAACCAGAGGGAAGTTGCGGTTCTCGCAACGAGGAGCCCTAGACCCGGGAGAAAAATTATAAAATAATTTTTGGGGCTCCAGAGAAGGGTTATTGAGGTTCCCATGGCATTAGAATGCCAAGAAAATACCTAGAAAAAATTTTCAATCGGTACAGACAATTTTGACCCGTTAAGCCAAACGGAGGGCATTTTGGTCATTTCGCCTTCAGAGGTGATTTTTGGCCGACTTGTCCAGTTGAGTAAATAATTAATATGACATAAAATATGAATAAACATTACTAGAAATTAAATTGAAAATGAGTAGTGGAGAAAAGAAAGGAAAATGGGAAAAAGACTTATTTATGACATCATTGTGATGTCATTTAAAATTTTCCACCAATCACACTTGAGCAACTAATTGACTAACAAATAAAAGAGACTAAAAGAAGACCAAAATAACAAAAATTGCAGCAGCCATCTCCCTCCCCAAAAGCCAGCCGAAACATACCCTAGACCCCTCCATTGATTTTTTTTCAATCAAGCTTAATTTCTCCCTTTGTTACACCACTAAACCCTAACCCTTTTCATTAAACCTTGACCATATCACTTGGGGAAGCTTTTGGCAGCCAAGAAGAAGAAGGAAAGTGAAGTTTTGAGCTTAGGAAAAATCTCCCTACAAGAGGTTAGTGCATATATGTAGTTAAAACTCATTAATTCCATGATTGAGGCTTGTAATGGATGAGAAATTGTGAAATAAATGAAACAAATTCATGTGTATGTCCACCATAGAATTCGGCAGCCCTAATAGAGGAATGGTTTTGATTGTTTTAATGGACTTAAAGTGAGCTAGAAATGGTGTTTAAGGTATGAATATGCATGGATGTTGAACTAGTGTGCTAATTGAGGTTTATGGGTAAATTGAGTTGGACATTAGGGTTTTGAGAAGTGAAACTTTGACTTGGCTTATGAAACTGTTAAAGAACACTCTAACGGTCAATTAGTGACCATTTGAGGTATGTTGACCATAAATTGGACTGAAAAATGGCTTGGCAAAGAGAATGACTATGCTGCCTAAAGACAGCAGAATGGGGACTGAGAATCCAGTCCAATTACACAGCCATAACTTTGGCTGTGTTGGTCCAATTGGTGTTTGGCCAATTGGACATGAAACTAGGCTTATAATGGCACATTTTTGCTGAAGAAACCATGCCCAAAAGCCCAAAGCAAGAGGACCAAAACTTGGCCCCAATCCGGATACCCTGCAACTGATTCTACAGAATTGACCAAATGAACAGTAACTGTTCATTTGGCCATAACTCACTGTAGAAATGGTCAATTGACCTGAAATTTTTACAGAAACAAGTTAAGACATAGAAAAACAACTTTCATGAAGAAACCTACCCCAAATTATGGCCAGAACCAATTCAAAATTGCAATCACAGTCACTGTTCATGCTACTGTAGATATGGTAATTTCTGCAGAATGGAAATCCGGCCAGCTATGGTCTTTGGGCCATATCTGGAGCTACAAAACTCCAAATGGAGTGATTCAAAAAAGGAAATTCAACTAGACAAAATAAGGAACAACTTTCATGTTTTTCATTTCTTCAAATTCCCACTACAACAGTGTTTAATGGAACAGTAAACATATGCTTCAAAAACTGAAATTTTCTGCCCTCTTGATTTTAAGTTAGAAATGGTAAATGTGACCAATCCCAACAAGTGTTAAAAGCAAAATGTGGTATGTTGGGAGTGCCAAAACCAATGTACCTAATTTCTACCTAAAAGTCAACATTTTAGTTGACCAAAGAGGTGAATAGTGACACCAAAACTTGAAATTCAAAGATTGAAGAATTTTAAAGTATCGAATGCCCTAGTATACCTAACAAGATTGGTTTGGATAGTTTGGCATGCCAATAGGGTTCAGTTAGCAGTACTGCACATGGCGATATGCCATTCTGTGATTTCATGGCTTTTAGACATTCTGACTTTGTATTGAGACTTGGCCTTGTGCCTGATATTATTCTACTTGTTAGCTGCTACTGCACACCGGGAGATGCATATGTGACCAATGGTGTGACGGCCCGAGGTACTAGGTACCCAGTGCCAGTTTACCCGTTATCCAGTCCAGTCGTCTAGTGTAGGTTACTTGGGGCAACCAAATGAATTTGTTTATTGGAAGTGTTTTTCACAGGTTCCGAAGAACTGTTTTCTCCATTTTTAGCCGGTACTCTGCCGGATTTTCTTTAAACTTTACGGAACCTCAAATAAATTATGATTTCAATAAATGACTTAAATGAGTTATATTTTACAAGTTATATTCAAAATTATGATGAAAATTAATTAGGGTATATTAGAGTGTGCCGGTACACCGTGTGATATTACTTACTCGGGTATACTGTACACGGGTACGGGGTGTCACAGAACCAGTTTTAGTAAAATGGCTATAACTTAAACTACATAAATGCAAAATTGAATGATTACAAAGCCAAAATAAACATAATACATAGATCTACAAATTTCATTAGGAAAGTATGGCCTAATTCCTGCTATACCTTGGTCCAAATTGTTAAAGAAGTTAAGACAATAAATCTGGAAACTATGAAATGTTAATATAATAGTTCAAGATATGAATGGTAATGAATGCCAATGGCATGAAAAACATGAATGACATATGAAACTGTATTTTGGGACTTATGCTCCCATGATGAATGAATGATAAAATAGTGAGAATGCTGACTTACTAATAATGATAAATTAGCCCGAGTATGCCTAGACAGTAGTGTAAGGTTTGGATAGATTGGCATGCCAAGAAGAGATGAGATTAGCAGTACTGCATTTGGCTTTTATGCTTGGATACCATTAGCAGGCACTGAGTGTCCGATATGGTTATCCCATGTTCATGATCACTTTGAATAATCATTGGCAGGCTCCGAGTGTCTGATATGATTATTCCTTTGGCTTTTATGCCTAATTATATTTACATACCAGGTAGGCACCAATGTGTTCAACGGTATGACTGCCTGAGGCATCGAGTGTCTAGCACCAATAAAACTCTCATATCCAATCCAAACAGTTTGATTAAAAGTTACTTAGGTTCTGAAATAAATTAAAGAAGTTGAATATCAAGATTAAAGAAAGGGAAAGATCCCAAAAACATAAATGCTTCCAAAGATCATTAAAAGTGTAAACATGAGAAAATAAAAGAAAACCATTATGAGTGATCGCTAAAATTATTATGTGATTAAACAGTAAAGTGACTACAACAATTTGATATTACAAATTCTATTTTTCTTTAAAATGATTCATAATTATTTAAATGCATATTTACCTTATATTTTTACAAGCATTGAATTTATTATTTTTGTTTGTATATTATACTTTATTATTATTGCACCACTAAGCAAAAATGCTTAACGCAATGGGTTTTTCCTCGCCCAAGTTCTGGTAGTAAGGCCTAGTAAACCTTGAGACAGGGGTAATTTGCAGGAGTGGTTACTGTTACCTCTACCCATCATTTTGGTAGGGCTCATTGGCTCTTAGTGATGCATCTTCACATGTACTATAACTAGATACAAACTTTGTAAATTAAATTTTGAGTTGTAGTAATTATGTACATTATGTAAATCAATGAAATGAATGAAATTTATGGATGGAAATGGTTATGTGAATGAATATGAAATATGATTTGAGATGTTGAATTGATACAAATTTGAGATTATTTTATTGAGATGATGTAAACAGGTTAATGATTTAATAGGTCAATAGTTAATAATACGTAGAGACTCTTACAATTTTTTGGTTAGAATTTCCTGGATTTGAATTATAATGAAAGATAATTAATCCCAAATTGACTAATAATAAAATTAAGTGCTTTGGCACATGATGTGGTATTCTTTTGCTCGGTTACACTGTAGATCGGGTAAAAGGGTGTTACATCAATCTTCCTTCAAGTCTATATCACCAAAATTATGTACTAATTAATTTGTAGCTCATTCTATGACTAAAGGGAGGAAGTGAACCAAAAATCAAATTGTAACATGACGATATGCAAATTCATTTACATGAAAAAGACCTTTATCACTTAATAATGTTGCATACCAAATAAATAGAAATCCAAGCTTTTTGTTCACCATATACTCATAGAACAACATTTTCTTTTTTCCTTCCTTTCATTGCAGAATCCTAAAAGTTTGACTATATTAATCTATTGCAGCTTTGCTAAAAGTTCAACCTCATTTTTGAACCTTTTAAGTTCTTGATGGAAAGTTTTAGAGGATATTTGGTAAAACTAGCTTATAAGCTCTAAAAATAAGCTTACCTATTTATTTATAATATTTTTTGAACTTATAAGTTGAGATTATAAACTTAAAAAAAAAAGTTGGGATGACTAGCTTTTCATTTTGGGTTTGACTAAGTATTTTACCATATTATACTCATTTAATTTTTAAAATTTCAACATAAATCTCATCTAATATTTTTTTAGTCATTTTGATAATAAATATATTTATAAGCTATTTTTTTTCAAAACACATCAACTACTTATTAGTTACTTATAAGTACTTTAACCAAATACATAGCTATTTAAAATTTTAAATGCTTATAAGTTCAAATCAACTTATTAATAAGTGCTATGTGATTATAAGTTGATTTTTATAAACTAAGCTAGAGGTGGTTACAGTTTAGGAATCGCCAATTCAGGTTCAATGAAATAATGAATCTGAACCAAATTACCATGAGACAGTTTGAAAGATGGTTCTCCAATCACCGATTTTGGTTTAAGGATAGTTTAGGACGGTTCAAGATGGTTTGGAGGGCAGTTTGGGGATGGTTTAGGAGCGGTTTAGACAAAAAAAATAAGAAAAATTTTATTAATTTAGAATTAAGTTATATTTGTAAAAATATTTTAATTTTTCTTAGAAATATTTCAATCAAAATAAAATAAGAAAAAAGAGAATTAATTTATCTTTAAGAAAAATTTAATAAGAAAAGCTTCAACTTCATTAAAAAATTAGAGATGAGATTTTTTAAAAAAAAATTAAAAAAAGGTGCATGAACTTAATTTTGTCTGTGTATCCTTTTGGAATTTAGAAGAATTAAAGTTTCTAGTTTTATTGCTTACCCTTTTTCTAAAAATTATATGATAATTTGATAATTAAAAAAAGTATAAAAAAGAAAAAAAATAAAATAGAGGGTATTGGAAATTTTATTAAGGATATAAAATAATTACAGAATAATTGAGATAATGTTGAAAATTTCAGTGAGTGTATAAAATAATAAAGTAGAAAAATTGAGAGTATTGATAATTAAAAATGTGTAGAAAATGATTGTTTAGGAAATTTCAGAGAAATTGAGAGAATATTGAGAATTAAAGAGAATATAAAGAATAATTTTGTAGAGAATTTAAGATTTATATAAATGAATTAGTATTTAATTTTTTTTATATTTAAACTGCTGATTTAGTCCGATTTGAAATCATTTATTTAATCTGGTTCAGAACTACTGATTTATGATTCTCAAAAAATATAAATCTAAATTAAATGGCAAAAAGGCCTGATCTGATTCAAAATCAATTCCTTTTTTAACTAATTTTAGCCATGTTTTGAGCAAACTGATTTTGATTCAGTTTTGGCTCAAAAATGAATCGTGACCACCTCCTAAACTAAGCAAAATATCCTCTTAGAATGTCTATTCATTACTATTTCCCGTCCGCTTCAAGTTTTCATTAGAATTGATAATCCAACCAAAATAATCTAATTCGATTTTTTAATTAAGCAATTCAATTTGATCATATTTATTTTAAAAGGATTAATTAAAAGCCAAACTAATAGAAGTTGCCAAAATTCTATGCTGAAGTACTTCACACTATCACTTATCACCTAGAGCTAGGCCTCATAGCCTCACTCTCAGCCCCTGACCTCAGAGTCCTCACTCTTAGGCCTTCCCCTCACCATTCACAGTTTTAGTCTCCTTCTCAGCGACTCTTTGTCATGGTCCTCCCCCAGTCCCCTCTACACATTCTTCTTTTTCTTCTTAAGGAGGCCTTAGTCAGTCCTCTTCCTCGCTCACTTAGTCCTCACTGCAGCTGCCATGCATGGATTCTAGGGAAATTTATTTCTGATAATGAAATTTGTTGATAAATTTTGGGGTTTGAGGTTAGAAATTTGTGAGTATTTGGTTGGTGAATTGTGACTGAAAGCATTGTTTTTGTTTTTATTTTCAGTTGAATTTCTAGATTTATTGAAAAATTTCTATGGTTGATTAAATTTTTTTGGCTATTGATTATTCATTTGTGATTTATTTGAATCTTTTGATTTGTAATTGTTGCTTGTTGGCTAATTTGTACTTGTTTAGTGTGAAGGCTGTGTTGTGTATATTGTTGTGTTGTGTGTGTTGTTGTCTATTGGCTTGAGAGAAAATGCAGAAAATGAGAGAAACTACAGGAAAGGGAGAAAATATGAAAGCCAAAAAGCGAATTGAATCCAAATAAGATTCCATTCTGTTCATAACTTATTTTCAATTCGGTTCTTGTATTTTTAAATTTTAGTAAATCAGTTTTTTTTTCATTCAGTTCATTCCGATTACACTACCTAACTAGAGCAAACAGATATAATATTCCTAACATTTCCTTCATAACCTAACAATTTTGTTGAAATATCCTTATTCACATATCCATACCCACCCTCTCCAAGCCTATTTTGGCTTGAAAAGTATTTTGCACTTGCTTTGATTTCAGAAAAAGTGGTTACTTGCAGATTTGGAGCATTCTGGTATGAGATCTTCAGAGCTTTGTGCTTTTGCCTGAATCCGTTTGTCCTAAACCATATATAAGATGGAGAAAAGGAACACAAGCTGCTAAAGATTGATAAAAGCATATTTATTTCGATAATGGCATATCCATTCAGCGTTCATAGCCTAGAATTGTCTGTTATACATATTTTGGTTTTAGCATTCTATTTCGTACGTAGTGTGACACAGCCAAGTAAGAGACGGAGCTTGACAATTGCAACTGGAATTGAAACTATAATCCACAATGGCTTCTTCTTTACATAATCATTAGCAACCTATACGCTGTCAGTTTAGAGAAACCCACACATCAATAGGATTGGAGATAATGATTTAATTGGTTTATAGCCTGTACAGCCATCTATTGCTAGAGCTGGGCCAATGGCAAGTGCTTCAAACATTGCAGATTGGAAGTGATCACAGAGATTAAGAGGGTACTGATTTTAGATGTTATGAAGGTAAGTTAGCTTCTGCTTAGTAGTAAAGTCTGGTTATGGATTGATGATCTATATGAACATTCTTCTTTTATCTCATTCAGTCTGGATGTGAACTTGACAATTTCAATCTAAGATGATTTTTGTTTCAAATAATTTCAGACTTGAAGAAAGCTCAACATTAATGGATAAGTTAATTTACCCATTTAGTTAAATTGTCAGCCTATTATAATTGAATTATGAGAAATCAGAATACAGATTTAATGATTTGAAAACTGAATTGAAATCTTTGGGGTGTTTAATGTCCTCTCCCTTTAATTATGAAACCAAAGAGATTGTAAGAAAGTTATTGCTTCTAAAGTGAAACTTTCAATTTGATTGATGACAAATGACAGCAGGTCCTCTGCCTGTATTTTCTAAATAAATTTGTGTTTTACCTTCATGGCAACAAAATCCTGTTCAGAAAAATTGACCATTATCTTGCATTTGACAATTGAAAACCTGGAAAATGGAGCATCCTGCTTTAATCTTTGTTAGTTGGTTTTCATACTTGGTTTTTCTTTTTGTTTTATGTATTTGCCTCTTTCACTTCTTTGCTATAAATGTAAGCACAAAAAGAATGTGTTTGAATATAATTATATATCAACACCTGCTCCAAAACCTCACTATTGGATTCCCAAAATTCTTCAGCAAAAATTTAACGTATGTCACTTGAAAAGATTGAATTTTGTTACTAAAACTATTGGGTGCTTTGAATTGAAGCTTTCTTATTTGGTAATTCAGATATCCCAATGTGGCCTTTAAGTTACTAGCAGCATAAACTGAAGCCAACAGTACTATAGGAGCTCTCTTTGGAGTTATAGCTGCTAGGGGATGCCTTACTGTTTGGGATATTACCAACTCCATCAAGGTTAGCTCCACTTAGATTTTCCATCATTTTTTTTCTATAGATTTCTCACGTTAAGAGCAGAAAAGAACCAATTATATGAATTGATTTAAGGAGAAATTAGAAATGGTTCACATAAAAATGATTTAGCAATATTATTGTTCTTGTGTCATATTAGCATTCGATTAGTCACTTAGCAGTGGAGTTTTCACTTTTTAATTATAATAGAGAAGGTTATAAATTCAAACATGGCTAATGAACTAATGATACTACTTCAAGCTTCCATTAACATCGCTCTTTCTTGTGTTTTTTTTTTTTTTTTTTTTTTTTTTTTGGGCACTATTAGGGTTGAAGAAATCCTAACAGAGAAATAGAGAAGAATGGAGAAGAATTAGCTGAGAAATAGAGAGAGAATTATAAGAATATTGTTGATAGAAGATACAAAGCGTTATTTCTTGATAATGCTGGAATAAATAACAAGATTATAGCTTGTAAAGCCATATAGCAGTTGGTAACTGCCAGAACTAATCTTCCAGTAGATTCTCCAATAGCTAAGCCAGCTGACAACTGATATGACAACCTATTTCTCGCCTTTCCCATTTAGTTATTCCCTCAACTAACTATTATTCTCTGCAACTGATCTCAACATAACATCACTTCTCTACTCCTTATTTTTCCAATACCTTTTCCTATACCATGTAATAACACCCCCTCCATTAGCACTTTCTTATCCCCAAGAATATGTAAAGTCTGGAAATTGAGCTAAAAGAAAGGATTGATCCTCCCAGGTTGCATCTTCTTCTGGCATATTGACCCACTTAATAAGCCCTTGCAAGAAATGTTGCCTATTCCTGCTGACCGCTTGAGTCTGCAACACTTTTCAGGAGCTACTACATCGTCTTCCTTATTCATTATGGGTAGTTGAACCACAGGAGTAACATTGTTCCCTAATTTCTTCTTCAATAAGGAGACATGAAAGACAAGATAGATTGCAAATTTTGGAGGCAATTCCAAACTGTAGGCCACTTTTCCTACCTTAGCAAGTATTTTATATGGCACATAATACCTAGCAGCAAGTTTCAAGTTGTGTCTCAGAGTTAGGGATGTCTATCTATAGGGCTAGAGTCTCAAATATACCGAATCCCTAACTTCAAATTCCCTTTCAACTCTATGTTTATCAGCCTGTTGCTTTATTATGTGCTGAGCATTCTTTAAATTTTCTTTCAACAAATTACTGATATGCTGCCTCTCTTTTAAGAAATCCTCAACAGAACCCACTACCATAAACTCTGGTCATGGCCGCGTTCGAGATCACGGTCAAGGGTAACGGAAATAAGCCTATAACGATCATAACATAATGGTAATGGCTTGGCGCAACACAAATTTGTTTGAAAAATTTGCAAAGTTCATAAAATGAGTAGATGGTAGTAGATACAAGTAAAACTAACATGTATAATTATATAATAAGTATAAATGTATTAAATTAGATGTTATTAATAATGTATTTTAGTAAATTTAATTTTGAAAAATAATTCAAATTAGAATAAATACATAAACCTATAGATTAGACAAACCAATGCTTCATATTATAAATTTAACAACAAACATAATATCAAACAAAATTTTCTTAAACAAATATGCAAAAAAAAAAAAAAAAAAAAAAAAGCAACAACAAGAAGTAATACTCATCTCTTACAAGAAATAGTTGTGGAGAATAGAAATATTTCATGATCTCACCTTAAAAAAGAATAAGGGAGAGATTTGTAGAAAGAAGGGAAAGTTTAAGTGAAATTTTGAGAGAAAATGTAATAAAAATAGTAGTTGGAAGGTTGGAACACATATAGAATTAAAAAAAAAAAACTAAAGAAAACACTGCATGCATATATTTTTTGTTAATTGAATTATCGAGGTAATGACCGTTACCCTTACTGAATGGTAAATAACAACCATTATTGTTATGTAATGGTGGTAATGGTTGTTACTAATGCAACTTAGTATTTGCCTTTGAATAATGTGGTAAAGGATAACAGCCACTTGAGAAACCCATAAATAACGGCTGATATTTCAAACCATATGCTATAACAGGAGTATGAGGGAGTGCATATCCATAAAGAACCTTGGAGACATATTGATGGCTCTATGATGGGTGGTGTTATACCACATTCAGCTAAGGAAAGCCAATTGAACCAAGTAGAAGGCTATGAATAGGCCATGCACCTAAGATAATTTCCAAACTTTGGTCGAGTCTCTTAGTCTGTTCATCAGATTGAGGATAATAAGTTGTACTTAGAGCCTAAGTAGTCCCCATTCCTCTAAAAAGATCCTGCAAAATAGGCTTGTAAATACTTTATTGCTGTCAGATACAATCACTTGTGGAATGCCATGCAACTTCACCACATTATCTAAGAAAATTTTAGCAATAGCAGAGGTTGAAAAAGAATGTGCTAAGGGCCAAAAATGTGCATATTTGCTGAATCTGCACAATCCCATTAAAATGGCATCTTTTCCTTTAGACTTAGGTAAACTCTCAATAAGTCTATATATTTTTGTTGCCATGCTTGAATAGGGATAGAGAGAGTCTGTAATAAACCAAGATATACACAATGCTTAGATTTGCATGTAGCAAATACGTCACAATTTGGAACCCACTCCATAACATCCTTTAACATTCCAGGCCAGTGGAAATGTCTCTTCAACCTAGTGAAGGAATGGAAGCGTGAAAAACACAAGTTTGAATTCAAAAATTTTCACCTAGGGTCACATGCATCATGCAAGATTTATTTTTATCTATTTGATTTCAATGATAAACAACATATTAAAACTCTTTTAATATGTTTTTGGATCTGTATTTGCCATTTAAGATTTTAAAATTAATCAGATTAATTTTAGAACTCTAGATTAAATCAAGAACGATTACACTAACCTCTTGATGCACTGCAGCGTGTCTGCGCCTTTGAGATTCGTCTTCAGGACACCAGATGTTGTCCCTCTAGCTTGTCCACACCAAGAACACCTATGGCAGCCCTTGAACAGCTTCTAAAGCTTTTTCTATTAATTAGAAATTCAAGTTCTGCCTTTTAAGAGATTAGAGATGTAAACAGGACACTAGAAACAATTTCTAGTGTTCTTAATTCAAAAGATTGATAGCTAATCTCTTTGAATTGATGAGAGATGAAGAAGAATAGATGAAAAGTCTCAAAGTGGCGTGATAAAGGAGAGGAGTGGCTGCTGATTATTTTTTCTTTTCATAACCACACTTAAATAGCTAGGTTAACACATTAAACCCTTGCCACATGTCACCCTTTGATTAGCTCTAGGTTTAAGTGACCCAATCACATTGTGCCAAGTGTCAAACCTATATTTAATCTTGATTTTAATCATCTTACATGATTAAAAAAACATTTGGCAAGCTTATGTGTAATCCCATATGTCACCGTTTCATGATGCCACTTGTCACACTGTGAAATGACCAAAATGCCCCTGTGTCTTAATTTTGAGTTATTAACCCAAAATAATTATTTTTCTTCTTCTAATTAATTTATATCAAATATAAATTAATTAATTAATCTCTATTAATTAATTTCTCATTAATTAAATTCATATTTAAACACTTTAAATATAAATTTAATTTATACTACACATCCAATAATATAGATTTGGTTTCAAGTCATGCTAGGGACTTTGCAATTTAATTGCAAACCAAACTTATTTAATTAATCAATTAAACTCTTTAATTAATTAATTAAATCATATTTAAATAGGTGATAACTTGTGTATGTGTGACTTACTAGGCTCATCACTAATTGGCAATGAGACATGATATCAACTCTTAATATCATCAGAACTCTTTCTTACCATAAATGATTTCTCTAAATCATTTTATGAACCTCATAGACCATGGTTAACACCTAGCATAGCATGCCATGGCCACCCAATTAGTAATAAGGTTTACCTTAAATGAACTTATAATCATATGTTACCATGCACTAGAATCTCTCTGTTACAAAATCCCAACTCAAGCTGGAGTCATGGTTTATGTCAAACTTCATTTGCTATGAATATTATGTTCTCTTTTAATTCCAGTTCTTGATTAAAAAGATTTTCTCATCAGAAACTCTTTTCTGAATAAATCTATCTGTCCTGGCCAGGAACTTGAAACATCAAGAACAATTAAATGAACATAGGATTTTATCTCTATTTACTTAGAGGAACAGATTCCATCTTGATCAACACCTACCTCCATATATAACTAGTAGGAGCCAACACATGCCCATATACCCATATATAGTACAAGTATGAAAGCAGTATCAAACTCAAACTACCTATATACAAGATAACTATGCTATCTCAGGTTTAAAGACTATATGCACTGATATGATTTATGACAAAACATTGACAAGAGTAAACTCCATGTGCTTGTCATAAGTGTCACTAGTTCGGCCTACTTATCATTTATAAGTGGCTATCATGTTTGTTATATGGCATGAGACTCACCATTTCATCTTATTTATATCTCATATAAATAACTTGGGAACAAACATGAATACAATCTTTCTGGATAAGTCATGTCCTTATTATGAAGTATCCTCGATTGTGAACCTATTTATGATACTTTGTGCTAGAAATATTGTCACTCATGTTCTTAACAACTTAAGAATAATATTTCTAACAAAATATCAATGGACCTTTTCTATTACACATAAATATATTATGTAAACGGAAAAGTGGAAATGCCTTTTATTAATAAAAATATGTATAAGATACATACTAAATGATATGCTCTAGGGCATACTACTAACAATCTCCCACTAGCACTAGAGTCATTCATTACAATATCTTAGACCTATCTTCTCAAGACGTCGGTCTAACTGAGTCAGTGACATAGGCTTAGTAAATGGATCAGCTGGATTTTCAGCTGATGCTATTTTTTGCATGGCTACATCGCCTCACCCAACTATTTCTCTGATAATGTGGTAGCGCCTTTCTATGTGTTTGGATTTCTAGTGAGACCTTGGTTCCTTAGCCTGTATGACTGCTCCATTATTGTCATAGTGTAGTGGAACCGCTGACTCAATGGAAGGAACTACAGTAAGTTCTGTCACGAACTTCTTTATCCAAACAGCTTCCTTTGCAAAGATCTCGATGCAAAGAATATACTCGACCTACGTAGTGGAATCTGCAGTCGTGCTCTGTTTGGAACTCTTCCAACTGACTGCACCTCCATTACAAATGAACACATATCCAGACGTAGACTTTCTATCATCGATATCTGATTGGAAATCAGAATCAGTATAACCATCCAATTGCAAGTCTCCACCTCCATAAATCAAGAATAAATCCTTAGTTCTTCTCAAGTACTTAAGGATATTCTTGACAGCTATCCAGTGTTCCAAACCTGGATTGGATCGATACCTGCAAGTCAAACTAACAGCATATGCGATATCCTACCTAGTACAAAACATTGCATACATTAAACTTCCAATAGCCGAAGCATATGGAATCCTGGCCATCTTATCTCTTTCTTCAGGTGTCTTTGGAGACATCTCTTTAGAAAGGTGGATACCATGTCTCACTGGTAACAATCCTCTCTTGGAATCAAGCATGTTAAACCTCTTTAACACCTTTTTCAAGTATAGACTTTGGGATAAACCAATTATTCTTTTCGCTCTATCTCTATAGATGCGAATCCCAAGAATATAGGTTGCCTCCCCTAAGTCTTTCATGGAGAATGTATTTGACAACCATACCTTTATAGTTGTCAACATACCTGTGTCATTACCCATCAACAGTATGTCATCCACATATAAGACAAGGAAAGTGATAGCGCTGTTACTAACCTTCTTATATACACATGGCTCATCCTCATTTTTTATAAAACCAAAGGATTTAATGGCTTCATCAAAACGGATGTTCCAATTCCTCGAAGCTTGTTTCAACCCATAAATGAATCGCTTTAGCTTGCATACCTTGGAACCATCTTGGGATTCAAATCCCCTAGGTTGTTCCATGAAAATGTTTTCGTCAATGTATCCATTGAGAAAAGCTGTTTTGACATCCATCTGCCAAATCTCATAATCATAGTATGCAGCTATTACTAATAAAATCCTAATTGATTTAAGCATGGCAACAGGCGAGAAAGTCTCCTCATAGTCGATTACTTGCTTTTGGCGAAACCCTTTCTCTACTAGACTTGCCTTATATGTCTCTACCTTTTCATCATAACCAATTTTCTTCTTGAAAACCCATTTGTTCCCTTTAGGTACAATACCTGTGTGGGTCAACAAGATCCCAAACTTGATTCTTATACATGGAATCAATCTCGGATTTCATAGTATCAATCCATTTTGAAGAGTCTATATCTGATATAGCTTCTTCATAAGTAAGTGGATCATCTCCATGATCTACTTTTTCATGAGTAGACAACTCTTGTTCTTCTTCATAAAGAAAACCATATCTCACTGGTGGGTGAGATACCCTGGTTGTTCTACGAGGAACAGCTGTAGATGTTTCATCAACGGGTATAGGTTGACTAGATGGATCTATATCCATCTGATCTGTTGGTTGGTCAGAATTCTCCAATTCTAACTCTATTTGCCTTCCTTTGCCTCCTTCTTGAACAAACTGTTGTTCAAGAAATGTGGCATCTCTACTTATCATAACCTTTTGTGAAGTAGGCAAATAAAAATAATATCCAAAACTATCTTTTGGATATCCAACAAATCGACCTTTTTCTCGATCCGGTCTCCAATTTATCGTTGTTCACTTTTTGATATAAGCTGGACAACCCCAAATCTTAACATGCTTAAGACTTGGTTTTCTTCCATGCCATATCTCATAAGGTGTGGAAGAAACTGATTTTGATGGAATCCTATTCAGAATATACAAAGCTGATTTTAATGCAAATCCCCAAAAGAAGATTAGCATATCAGTATAGCTCATCATGCTACGTACCATATCCAATAGGGTACGATTTCTCCTTTCAGATACACCATTCAGTTGTGGCGTTCCTGGAGGAGTCAGCTGAGAAACAATGCCATACTCTCTCAAGTATTCATCAAATTCAGTACTCAAGTATTCACCTCTACGATCTGATCGAAGAGCTTTAATACTCTTTCCTGTTTGATTTTTACTTCAGATTTAAATTCTTTGAACTTTTCAAAAGATTCATGTTTGTATTTCATCAAATACAAATACCCAAACCTTGATTTATCATCAGTAAAGGTAATAAAATAATGAAAACCCCCTCTAGCCATTTCTTTAAATGGACCACATACATCACTATGTATTAGCTCCAAAATATTTTCAGCTCTTAGCCCTTGTCCAACAAAGGGTGATCTAGTCATTTTTCCCTGAAGGCAAGATTCACAAGTTGGAGTAGGCTCAGAGCTCAATGAGGATAGAATCCCCATTTTCTCCAGTTTTGCAATCCTATCTTCTGCAACATGACATAACCTTAAGTGCTAAATATATTTTGAACTTGAGTTGGTTTTCACCATGGCATTGCATTCTTTTAGATTACTTGCATTCAATTTGTGTTTGTCATTATTATCCAAATAATAAAGACCATCATTCATATAACCCGAACTAACATATTTATTTCCAAAATAAATATTGCAAACATCATCTGTGAACTGAAATTCATAGCCATTTCTAGTCAAACTAGATATAGAAATGATGTTCTTAAAAGCATCAGGTACATATAAAATATTATCCAAACACAAAACATGTCCAAACATGTAAAAAGATTTAGATCCTATGGCTAAAGCTTCAACAGTTGAGCCATTGCCAATCCGGACTCTAATATCTTGAGAACGCAAGTCGCATCGCTTGCTAGTTCCTGCATATCATTAGAAATGTAAGAACTAGCACCAGTATCTAAAACCCAAGCTGTAGATGAACTATGAGTATCATCAGAATCTAAATAACGAGATATGGACATACCTTCCGAAGGTGTATCCTTCTTGTCCTTCAGAGAAGCAAGATACTGCAGGCGTTCCTTTTCCAAAGGCCCATCCTTTGGCAAGTGGAAACACTTTCCTTTGCCTCCATCAGCTTTAGTCTTCCTTTTCTGTTTAGCTATTTTCTTGGAAGGACCAGAAATCTGAGGTTTCTTTTTCTTATTGCCCTTCTTCTTGTTGGACTTTCCAGCAGAAGAAGATGCAACCAAAGCTACCTCTTTTCCTTTATTGCCTGGCATATTCTTTTGGGTAATAACCAGCATGTTGAGTAAACCAGCTAAGGTGCATTCCTGTTTAGTCATATGGAAATTTGTCACAAAATTCTCAAAAGATTAGGAAGGGACTGAAGGATCAAATTCGTTTGTAGTTGGAAATCCATGTTGAAGTCAAGATGTTCCAACTGCTCAATCAGCCGAATCATCTTGTGGACATGATCCCCAACATTCTGTCCCTCAGACATCCTCATACGGAATAGCTGTCTAGATATCTAATACCTAGCATTCCTGTTGTGCTCACCATACAACTCTTGTAGGTGAAGGAGGATCTCACTCGCACTATGCATGTTCTCATGTTGCTTCTGTAACTCATTACTCATGGAAGCAAGCATGTAACACTTAGCTCTCATATCATGCTCCTTCCACTTGTCCAAAGTTTCAAGTTCCTCTTGTGTGGCCTCTGGAGGTAAGGATCAGGAACATTTGAATCTAGAACATATCCTATATGTTCAAGGTTCAGGACAAGTTTCAAATTTCTTAGCCAATCAGACAAATTAGGTCCTGTCAACCTATTGTGATCAAGTATGCTTGCAAGGATATTGGATGGTGGTGGTTGTTTTGTGCTCATTTTTATCAGAAAATTAACTGCAGAAAATAACCAGATTAATTAGTAAATGTATCATGTAATTAACCAAAATGATTATGATCTTTTAATCAAATTGGTCCTCCCACTAACTTAGCGAATCCTACACTTCCAAAGTAAAAAACGAAAATCCTAGTTGGATGGATTTCTAGCGGGTGATTGAATTCTTATAATTCTATTGATCATCCTCTGGTATATCCATTATTGGAATTACAATAAACTATAAGTGAGCAACTCCTTGCCCATCACATCTCATGTGAGGTTCAATCCTTTACCTAGCCCCTAATGCTCAAAATCTCAGGTACATCCATTATTGACTTATCTTGCATTAGTTAAGTTGATCCCATTGAGCCAGTAATTATGCAAATTATTTTAATGTCCTCAGGTACATCCAATATTGACCACTAAACCATTTACATATTTACAACATCTCATGCTTAACAATTATTTTTAAGAAAATCTCTTAAATTAATTGCATCTTATGCAACTATTTAAAATTTCTTAAAATAATTGCCCCAATGGAGGGCCTATGTTATAATTACTTTAATTATAGCATTTCCAACTTAATCATTTGTTTGGAAGATTTTATGGTCATTCTAATTATTATTAAGGTCTCACTTTGCACATTATCCAATTAACATGCATATATCATATAATAGCATACATACCCATGCATTTCATGCATTCATGGATAAGCAATAAATATGGTATGATCATGGACTTTCTAAGGGATTCAATTCTGAGCCACCAAGAATTGAATCAGGGCATTCCTAGGTGCATTTCATTCATTCATTCATTTTACAAGAGTTGCTGAAGGAGTACATAATCAACACTTGATCTTGAATTCCTCCCACTGGTCCTACCAATGCTCTTGACCTCCTTGAACTTCTTACAATCCAATGTTACATGGTAATCCTTGGCATACCAAGGCGAATTTACAAGAACTTAAATAAATGAAATTACAACCCAAAAATTATTACAAACTTAATAATACATGCTCAAAATAAATTAAAATAAATTAATTAATTTACAATCCCAAAGAAACATAAAAGAAATAAATCCAATCACATTGGTCTTTTATAGTCCATGATCATCCATCATGCATATCACTATTTAACAATTAAATAAAACATACATACTTAAATTAAATTGAATATCTCATATTCAACTTAAAAATCCAGATTTGAATATGATTCAAATAAATTTAAAAATTCAGATTTGAATCTCATTCAAACAAATTTAAAAATTCAGAATTGAATCACATTCAAACAACTTTAAAAATTCAGATTTGAATCACATTCAAACATTTTTTAAAAAATCAGATTTGAATCACATTCAAACATTTTTTAAAAAATCAGATCTGAATTTTATTCAATCAATTTTAAAAAAATCAGATTTAAATATAATTCAAACAACTTTAAAAATTCAGATTTGAATCACATTCAAACAACTTTTAAAATTCAGATTTGAATCACATTCAAACAATTTTTAAAATTCTGATTTGAATCATAATTTAATTGTGTGATTAAAATTACTAATTAAACACTTTAATTAGTCAAAGAATAGGCCTTAGATCATATAACAATTGCAGAATTAAAAGCCAAACCTTGAACCACTCATGGTAGCCAAACCATGCGCACCATTGATGGTGTTTTTTTAAATATGCCGCCACCTTGCTTTGCAACCAGCAATGATCTTTTGATCTCATAATCAAATACACAATTAAATCATATAATCAACAATCTAAATGGCAAATATAGTGGCTCTGATACCAATTGAAGGAACGGAAGCGTGAAAAACACAAGTTTACACCATTGAATTCAAAAATTTTCACCTAGGGTCACATGCATCATGCGAGATTTATTTTTATCTATTTGATTTCAATGATAAACAACATATTAAAACTCTTTTAATATGTTTTTGGATCTGTATTTGCCATTTAAGATTTTAAAATTAATCAGATTAATTTTAGAACCCTAGATTAAATCAAGAACGATTACACTAACCTTTTGATGCAATCGCAATGTTCGCGCTTTGAGATTCATCTTCAGGACACCAGATGTTGTCCCTTTAGCTTGTCCACACCAAGAACACCTATGGTAGCCCTTGAACAGCTTCTAAAGCTTTTTCTATTAATTAGAAATTAAAGTTCTACCTTTTAAGAGATTAGAGATGTAAATAGGACACTAGAAACAATTTCTAGTGTTCTTAATTCAAGAGATTGATAGCTAATCTCTTTGAATTGATGAGAAATGAAGAAAAATAGATGAAAAGCCTCAAAGTGGCGTGACAAAGGAGAGGAGTGGCTGCTGGTTATTTTTTCTTTTCATAACCACACTTAAATAGCTAGGTTAACACATTAAACCCTTGCCACATGTCACCCTTTGATTAGCTCTAAGGTTAAGTGACCCAATCACATTGTGCCAAGTGTTAAATCTATATTTAATCTTGATTTTAATCATCTTACATTATTAAAAAATATTTGGCAAGCTTATATGTAATCCCGTATGTCACCATCTCATGATGCCACGTGTCACACTGTGGAATGACCAAAATGCCCCTGTGTCTTAATTTTGAGTTCTTAACCCAAAATAAATATTTTTCTTCTTCTAATTAATTTATATCAAATATAAATTAATTAATTAATCTCTATTAATTAATTTCTCATTAATTAAATTCATATTTAAACACTTTAAATATAAATTTAATTTATACTACACATACAATAATATAGATTTGGTTTCAAGTCATGCTAGGGACTTTGCAATTTAATTGCAAACCAAACCTATTTAATTAATCAATTAAACTCTTTAATTAATTAATTAAATCATATTTAAATAGGTGATAACTTGTGTATGTGTGTGACTTACTAGTCTCATCACTAATTGGCAATGAGACATGATATCAACTCTTAATGTCATCAGAACTCTTTCTTACCATAAATGATTTCTCTAAATCATTTTATGAACCTCATAGACCATGGTTAACACCTAGCATAGCATGTCATGGCCACCCAATTAGTAATAAGGTTTACCTTAAATGAACCTATAATCATATGTTACCATGCACTAGAATCTCTCTGTTACAAAATCCCAACTCAAGCTGGAGTAATGGTTTATGTCAAACTCCATTTGCTATGAATATTATGTTCTCTTTTAATTCCAGTTCTTGATTAAAAAGATTTTCTCATCAGAAACTCTTTTCTGAATAAATCTATCTGTCCTGGCCAGGAACTTGAAACATAACAATTAAATGAACATAGGATTTTATCTCTATTTACTTAGAGGAACAGATTCCATCTTGATCAACACCTACCTCCATATATAACTAGTAAGAGCCAACACATGCCCATATACCCATACATAGTATAAGTATGAAAGCAGTATCAAACTCAAACTACCTATATACAAGATAATCGTATATCTCGTGTCTAAAGACTATATGCACTGATATGATTTGTGACAAAACATTGACAAGAGTAAACTCCATGTGCTTGTCATAAGTGTCACTGGTTCGGCCTACTTATCATTTATAAGTGGCTATCATGTTTGTTATATGGCATGAGACTCACCATTCCATTTTATTTATATCTCATATAAAGAACTTGGGAACAAACATGAATACAATCTTTCTGGATAAGTCATGTCCTTATTATGAAATATCCTCGATTGTGAACCTATTTATGATACTTTGTGCTAGAAATATTGTCACTCATATTCTTAACAACTTAAGAATAATATTTCTAACAAAATATCAATGGACCTTTTCTATTACACATAAATATATTATGTAAACGGAAAAGTGAAAATGCCTTTTATTAATAAAAATATGTACAAGATACATACTGAATGATATGCTCTAGGGCATACTACTAACACCTAGTATGTGTATTATGAATACCAAAATGTCCTCCCATAGGAGAATTATGGTACAATTGCAACAACTGTCGCTTAAGATCAGTGGAAGCTCCAACCACCCTTCTACCTTTATAGAGAAGCACCTCATTTTTCAAGAGATAACTTGGATGAGCATCTGATTTGAGGGACAAGTGCAGCTCAGAAACCCTCTCATCCTTTTCAAAACTAGAGAGTAAGTGATTCATCCAAGTTGGAGCAATAGTTGACTGCATAGAGTGAAGAGAAGCAACAAAATCTTGCCTTCTTTCAGGTCTTCTTGGAAGAGCATCAACAACTAAATTTTATGTCCCTTTTTTATATGAAATTTTGTACTCAAGACCTAGCAACTTAGAAATTCCCCTATATTGCAAATTGGTGTGCAATCTCTACTCAAGCAAAAATTTGATGCTTCATGATCAATTTTAATGAAGAGCTAACCTTGCTCTAAATAATGTCTCTATTTTGAGACTGCAAATATTATAGTCGGCAACTCTTTCTCATGCACTGAAAGGGACTTGCTCTTGGGGCCAACAATCTTGGAAATATAGTCTATTGGATGGCCTTGTTGTTGCAATAAAACAACCATACTCTAATTATTGGCATCTGTTTCAACCACAAACGGTTTGTTAAAATTTGGCAAAGCAAGCATAGTTGCTTCTGCCACTGCTCTTCTCAAGTGATCAAAGGCTTGCTGAGCTTCATTAGTCCATTGAAATGCCTCTGTTTTCAACATAGCAGTTAATGGTCTGCTAATAATCCCATAGTTCCTTACAAATTTTCTGTAATAGTCCGTTAACCCCAAAACACTCCTTAATTCTTTAACTGGATTAGGGACTGGCCAACTCATCATAGCTTACACCTTTTTAGGGTTAGTAGATACCCCTTGACCTGAAATAATGTGTCCCAAATACTCAATCTTAGTTTCACCAAATGAACACTTAGATCTTTTAGCAAACAGTTGCTGGGCTTTCAAGATCTTAAACACTTTTTCTAAATGGTGTAGGTGGGAGTCCATATCCTTGATGTGCACCAAAATATCATCAAAAAATACAAAAACAGACTTCCTTAAATGAGGTTGAAAAACATAATTCACCAATGCCTACAAAGGCATTGGTCAGCCCAAATCGCATCACTTTGAATTTAAAGTGGCCATGATGTGTTTTGAAAGTTTTCTTGGAAATGTCCCCAAGCTCCATTCTGATTTGATAGTGCCCTACTCTCAAATCAATTTTTGAAAAGTACTTAGCACCATGCAATTCATCCAATAAATCATCTATTATTGGAATTGGAAATTTGTCTTTCATTGTCAAGTCATTTAATTTTTTGTAATCTATACAGAACCTCCATGTCTCATCCTTCTTTTTCATCAAAAGCACTAGGGAAGAGTAGGGGCTAGCACTAGGTTGAATGATGGAAGAGTCAAGCATTTCAGATATTAGCTTCTCACTCTCTACCTTTTGATAATAGGGATATCTATAGGGTCTAATGTTGAATGGTTATGCTAAGGGTTGAAGGGGAATTGCATGATTATGGTTTCTGAATGGGGGTAGCTGTTTAGGCTCTTCGAATACACACTTATTCTTCTACAATAATAACTCCAATTTATGATTCATAGAAGAATTCCCAACAAAATTTTTAATAATTACTAGACCCTATTGAATACAAAATAGGGAGGAATGAGAGCGCACCCCCTTCTTAGCAAATTTACTGTCAGATTGCCTCAAGGCTGAATGCCTATATTCCTCTCCAATACCTTGCAACTCCACTTCTTTCCCATCCTTAGTAAATGAAATCTTAGAAGTTTTGAAGTAAAAAAGTATACGGCTGAAACTCCTTAGCCAACCAACTACCATAATCATGTCAAATCCTCCCAACTCCAGTATTCCCATATCAAAACTGAAGTTATAGGATTGCATCTTCCATTTAAATTGAGAACATTTGTGACCACACTTCAATTTTCTACCATCAGTTACTATTAAAGAAGTCACAAGAATATTCACCAATTCAATTCTCAATTCCTTGGTAATTTTTCTATCAATAAAACTACTGATAGTGCCACTGTTAATCAATATTACCAATTGTCTATTCTTGTGAAATCTGAACACCTTGATTGTATCAACTCCCTGACTTCCTTCCACTGCATGTATAGATAATACAGCTTATTCATTCCTTCGTAAGTCTTCTATTTGCTCAGCTACTTCATGCCAAACATCTTCTCCTTTATCTTTTTCTTCTCAGTAGTATGTACAACGGCCAGCATTTTGGGTTTACATTAATGGCTTGGAAAATATTTATCTACACATTTGAAACAGGGCTTAGGTTGGTTTCTAAGTGGAAGATTGGTTTGAGCAGGTGTTTGAGTTGGTTTGGTTGCTGTAACAGAGGTAGTATTTAAAGGTTAGTTCACTGAAGCACTACCACGTCCAGGGTCACTTTTGGTAGTAGAGAAGTTGGATTTGTTCAAGGCATTAGTAATTGGGGGTTTAGGTGGATAATGATAGGTCTGGTAAGGTTTAGAAAACTGGTAAGTGGTATTATAGTAGCTATTGACACTAGAATTGGCATTGGTAGATCTGGTTACAGGTTTGACTCCCTTCGTATTCTCAATTAATTTCTCTTGCAATCTTACTAACTCTACTGCCTTGGCAAGAGTAACAGGTTTCATCATTCTCACCATCAACCTTATTTCATCTTTCAATCCCAATAAATCCATACAAGAAATAGGGTTCTCTTAATTCTAGCATAAGCCTTTCCATCCTAATTCTCAAATCTTCAAACCCATTCTGATATTCTTTCACAGATCTCTCGTCTTAAATTCATAAATTTCTTTACAATATCTTCTAGCCCTTGATCCCCAAATCTTCCACAAATGGCTTTCTCAAAATCTTCCTAAGAATGATGATCTCCACCCCTATTCCAATTATGAAACCAAGCATCTGACCTATCAACTAAAAACATATTGGTTGGACCTATTCTTTGGTCTGCTGGTACTTTGTATACTTCAATGTACTTAACATATTTCCTCACCCAAGCCCTTGGTTCATGGCCATCAAAAGTAACTAAATCAATTTTAGGCAAAATTTTATAATTAACTCTAATGGTCAAGAAGGTTGCAGGGACTTCTTTGGGTGTTGGCAGTAGCCCTCTTTCCTCAGTGCCAACAGCCTTACTTTCCACATTCTCAGTTCTATTCCCTTCCCCCTCATTACTACAAGATCCATTGCCTTTATCCACCATGAAATTGATCATGCAGGATCGCAATTCCTCCAAGATCACATTGTTATCCTTTGAAGACTACCTCACTTCTTCCTTAAACTCCCTTAACTCCTCGCAATTCTTTTGGGTGCTTTCTTGCAGATTCCTGACTTGTTCCTTAAACTCTACAATTTTCACCATCTCGCAACTGATGACCACAAATATAATCATCTTTTTGACCCTCAAGAACTAAAAAAATGGCTCAATTCCTTTTGTAACAAGGCTTTGATACCAATTGTCAGGGTTTCAAAAACCTTAACAAAGAAATAGAAAAGCATGGAGAAGAAACAGAAGAGAAATGGAGAGAGAATTAGAAAAATATTATTGAAAGAGAGAGAAAGTGTTATTTCTTGATAATTGTAGAATGAATTACAAGATTACAGCCTGTAAAGCTATATAACAGTTCATAACTGCCAGAACTAATCCTCCAGTGGCTTCACTAATAGCTAAGCCAACCAGCAACTGGCATGACAACCTATTTCTCACCTTTCCCATTCAGTTATTTCCTCAACTAATTATCATTCTCTAAAACTATCTCAACATAACATCACTTCCCTACTCCTTGTTCCCCCTATACCGTTTCCTATAATATGTAACAAGTACATTTGGCTCTGATAGGGTTCAAACTCGAGACCTCACTCCAAAGAGACATCAAACACCACCTTTGTCTTGATTTAGTTCGACGAGTAAGTCATATATCCTGCTCTCTTATTCACATTGCACTTGATATGATTTGATAGCCTATTTGATATTCATATCATTGTCATTAGAAGGAAGAAAAAAGTTTTTTATCTACCTACTTGAATGAGATTAAGAAAAAAAAAATCATAATGAAGCATAGACTGCAAATAATTTATTTATTTAGTTTAATCAACTGCAGTCAGGTTAAGACTTCATTTATGCTGTACAGAGCAGGTAGGCCACAAAAGTTAGAACTTCAGTAAAAAAAAAGGTGGTTCTTGATTAGAAGCTAACAATAGTACATTAATCATGAGAAAGGTAAAAAAATTGTAATTGTTATGTGATTAACCTTTTAATCTCTCCTTTAAATAAATAGGTTCCATTATTTGATCAAATGGATGAAAGGATGCTGGATGCTATATGTGAGAGGCTGAAACCTGCGTTGTCTGCTGAAGGCACATTTCTTTTCCGTGAAGGTGACCTTGTCAATGAGATGCTTTTCATAATCCGTGGTAATCTTGATTCTTACACAACCAATGATGGTCGTACTGGATTTTTCAATTCTTGCCGTATTGGTCCTGGTGATTTTTGTGGTGAGGAATTGCTGACATGGGCTTTAGATCCAAGGCCATGTATCATCCTTCCATCATCTACTCGCACTGTCAAGGCCATTTCAGAAGTCGAGGCATTTGCACTGAGAGCAGAAGAGAAGACTACACAGCAAGCAACTAAGACAGAAATTTAGGTTCTGCTCTCATCAATGGAGAACAGTTGATGGTCCATTATGTTTGGGTAAGGAATTTGCGAGACTGAGTATATTATAAATGGGTAAGAGAATCCATGGTTCCATTGTAATTGGACGAGAGAAAAATAAATTGAGTGAGTCTCTAAAATTAAAATATCACATTATTTTAATTTTCAGAGTCTCTATGGGTTGAGAGAAAATTGATCAATGGGTTGTGAGATAAAAAGAAAAAGAGTGGTTTGTATATATATATATATATATATATATATATATATATAAAAGAAGGGGAAAAAAATTAAAATAAAGATGAGAGAAAAATGTGAGCTTAGTTATAGGAAAAATTCAAAGCTAATTTTATTAAATAAATTTTGGCTAATACATTTCGCTAGTTAATTTTTATTTTGTAAAATTAAAATGTTCTCTTATTTAATTTCTTCTTTATATGTGTACAGTCTAAATTCTCAAACTATACAAATAAAGGCGTCTGTTTACATCACAATTTAATTTTAATATTTTTGATCATTAGTTAATTAATGGATATGATGTATTAAATTAATTTGCCTTATTTAACGTGGCATGGCTCATACTCAAGCTGGCGAAAGACCAACAGCCAATGGATATTAATTATTTGGAGTTAGATTAATTAAATAATTATGTACAAATGAGTGTTATTTATTAGGTAGTTATATATATTTAATGTCCAAAACATATCTATCGGAGACTATGGGTATGAAAGTAGAGCAGTGGGATAGTGGTGTAAGTGGGTGGTTACAGGTGGTTTTGGATAGTAGCAAGTGATGGAGAAAGTGGCCACCAAGCAGCTCTTTTATATAAATAGACTTGCTGGAGGTTCATTCAATGGCTGATAAACATAATGTTTTACTTTCTCTAGTTAAGCCACTCTTTTTACATTTTTATACAATTTTTTACTTTTCGGTCTAGTATCAAATTTAATTTCAATCTTTTATTTTCAATTCAAGCATGCAATTTTCTCTGCAAACATTTCAATTTCTGTAAGCAATCTCTTTAGCTTTCAATGCAATTTACAGCATTCTTGCCTATATTTTAATTCTTGCAAATCTGCTTTTGATTTTCAATGCCAATTTATAATTCATGCACGTATTTGCTTTTCAAGCAATCAGCCAAATTAATTTTCAATGCTCAATTTACTTTTCCAAACAATGATTTAATTTTCTCAAAGTGATTATTTACTTTTTTGTTTATGCAAAGCGATTAATTTACCTTTTCAATGCACAGATTTAATTTCCTGCAAAACTCTCAATCTACTTTCAAGTCAAGCGTTCAATTTACTTTTCAATACATATATTTACATTTTTGCAATGATCAGCCCTTAATTTTCAAGCACAAAATTACTTTTCAATACACAAGCTAGCCTTTAATTTTTCTCAAGCGATCAAATTCTTTTAAATTTTTACAAAAATTAAACGAGTAGAGACCCTAATAAAGTGCATCCTAGTGGAGTTAGGAAACCCAAGAGAAAATTAGGTCCTCTTTTTCCTGCCAAACATTATTTTTAAAAATCTAACTGGCTATTTCACATTGCGATTATATATGCCCCTGGGGATACCCACAATTCAATTTATACGTGAGAAAAAATCATATATATTTTTGACACGTGTAAATTGAGTAAAATTAATTTTACAAGGAAACGCAGTTTCAAGATTATCTTAAACAAATTGACCTAAAAAAATATTCCATGATAGCTAGGTCTGTTTCTTACATACATTATTTATTGAAAAAAAAATACTCATTGAGAATTTTCTAGCAAATAGTATATATATTTTTTTAATTTGGTTCACACACTTTTCTTAAAAGTGTATTTTTTTTATTTAGTTTATTCACTAACTTTGTTTGAAATATATTGAAAAATATAATTCAATATTTTAATATGAACTTATTTTTAAAAATCCTGAATTATTTTAGATATTTCATTTCATTATTTTCCTTTTGCATGTCGAATTTAGTGTTGAGAAAATTGAATAGTACAAAAGAATTCCCACTTCTCTTTAAATTTTCTTTTTTTTTTTTTATCATTATCTTTTTGTCTACTTTTGAGTAAACCCAACTTTTTGATCGGATAAATTTTGACAACTGTTCCTGAACTTATCTAGTTGTAACATTACAGTCTTTCAACTTAAAAATATAACATAAAACCCCATCAACTTACAAATTTTACACAGTAAAATCCCTCTAAACTCCAATTATCAGTTTTTCAGTTAGATGCTGACCTAAACAGTTTCAGCATGGAGCTTCGTTAGTATTTATCTTTTCTCTCTCAAGTTATTGGTAAATTAAATTATTTTTTTTCTCTATAGACAGAATAATTTTTCATGTATAAAGAGAATAATTTTACACTTTGCATAAGAGATGAGAGAGAAATGTTGACTAAATGCCATGCAAGAGCTATTCACATCAGTTTCTAACTGAAAAAACAGTAATTGAAGGTTAGAGGGATTTTACTGTGTAATATTTTAAAGTTTAGAGAATTTTATGTTACATTTTAAAATTAAAGGACTGTAGTGTTATAACTATACAAATTCAAGTATAGTTATTGAAATTTATACTTTTTTGATCTCACTTAATTTCCACAAAACATTGTATGTAGAAGGTTGAATAAGATTGCAACAGAGCAATACTTTAGTCAAGCAGCAGTTTAATAGCACATATTAGTTTTATGGCAAGCAAATTTATTTAGGATTAAAATTTAATTATTATTTAAAAAAAAACCATCTTCAATATTTTATAGCACAAACTTTGAATAGGTCACAGCCTCTAGACAATCTAATCCGTTACCTAATTCACTATTATTAGTCTAAAAACCAAATATGTATTTTTTTTATTCATGACTTCGATAATTTTAAATATGATTTCAATACTAGCTAGTAATTTGGATAAAAGGTTGACCAAAGTCATCAGAACTCCATGTCCAAAAGAAAATGTCAACATCTACTTTAATAAATATCTAGATATTTTTTTCTTATACATATATTCTCATGCAAACTATGCATTTGACGAATCCTAGGCAATGGCTGGCCTTAAATTTATGTACTTCCTTTCAATCATTGTCCTCTTGACCATCACCACCGGATCAGGATGCATCATGGCGTTGCCGCCGGCAATCAAAGGTGCTTATTGGCCTTCATGGCATGAAACATTTCCACCTTCTGCCATAGACACAAGTTTGTTCACTCATGTCTACTATGCTTTTCTCATGCCAAATAATGTCATGTTCAAGTTCGAAATACCCAATTCGACTGTCGTTCTCCTCCTTGATTTTTCAACCACCCTTCATCGTAAAAAACCACCAGTGAAAACCCTCATCTCTATTGGCTATGGAGGTGCTAATCCTCAACAGTTTGCTAGAATGGCATCAGAGGCAAAGTCACGCAAGGTGTTCATAAATTCAGCTATTGAAGTAGCAAGAAAATTTGGCTTTGATGGCTGGATCTGTACTGAGAATCTCCTAAGGACCCAAGAGAGATGCAAGACTTGGGTTATTTATTTAACGAATGGCGTGATGCTATCCAGAAGGCTAAGTCCACAAAAAAGCCTCCTCTATTGCTAATGGCTGCCGTGTACTTTTCCGTCGAGTTCTTATGGTTCAAAAAGTACTGGAAGTACCCGGTGGCACCGATGAAGGAAAACTTGGACTGGATTAATGCAATGTGTTATGCTTATCATGGTTATTGGGACACTACAGTCACAGGGGGCCCACGCTGCTTTGTATGATCCAACTATGAAGCACGGAAACGGCACCGAGTGCCGTTTCCCAGTGTCGGAAACGTTTCCGACGACGAAACGCACCGACACGGCTCGGAAATGTTTCCGGGCCGTTTCTGAAAATATTGAAAATCGGAAACGCGTTTCCGTCCGGAAACGCGTTTCTTTAAAGAAAATTAAAAAAAAAAAAAAATGGGTAGGTTAAAACATTCACCAACAACAGAAAAGAAAGAAGAACAACAGAAAAGAAAGAAGAAGAAAAAGAAAAAGAAAAGGAAAAGGGGTACCTCGGCAGTCGGCAGTCGGCAGTCGGCAGACCACTCGGCACGTCGGGTAAGAATCGCGAAGAAGAAGAAGAAGAAGAAGAAGAAGAAGAAGAAGAAGAAGAAGCAGCAGCAGCAGCCGATTCTCCCAGGTAAGGCGTTTCCCTTTTTTTTTTCCTTCCCATCGTGAAATGATTTTTTTTCCTTCCCATCGTGAAATGAATGGGGGCTGGGTATTGGGTAATTAGGTTTATATTGGGGTGGTTTATTAATTTATTATTATTTAATTTATTATTTTTTTATTATTAATTTTTTTTTCTAATTTTTTTGTAAAATAATTTTATCAAGCAATTTTTATTAATTAATTATAATTTTATTCTATTAATTAATCATAAATTTGTTATATTTAATATCATTTTTTTTTTCTCTAAATGTATATTCCATAATTAGATTTTTCTCAAATTAAATTTGAGGAGTTATTATAAATATTTTTTTTTTAAAAAAAGATAAAAAAATTTTTTCCAAATTCACTAAAAATTTTCAAGATTTGCCATATTTTTACAATCAACATTTCAAAGGAAATTAAGGACAAATGTAAATATATTTTTAAAGTTATTTTTAAAATTATAAAATTTCAAGTTTAAATTCTAATTAACGATAAATAAAAAAAATTTCAACATTCAAAATTTGTATTTTATATTAATATATTTTATATTTTTGTAATAGTTTATATATAATGTGTTTAATATAATTTGTTTTAATGTATCGTTATATTATATATTAAAATTTTTCATAATATAGTCAATTTATTCAATTTTATTATTTAATTCTTTTTTAACATTTGAATGTGTTGTAATTAATATTTATTTCTTATAAGTATGAAACTTCTAAATATGTATTTTTATAGTTGAATTTAAATGTTGATTTGAACTTTATTTATTATTAAACATCTTTCATAATATATATATATATATATATATATATATATATATATATATATATATATATATATATTTATTTATTTATTTATTTATAAATATACCCCTATATTTTTTATATTTACACGTTTCCCCCACGTTTCCGTTTCCTATGTTTTTTAAAATGCCATTTCCCTGTGTCCGTTTCCGCGTTTCCCCGTGTCCGCGTTTCCGTTTCCGTGCTACATAGTGATCCAAAGAGTAATATAAGCACAAGCTGTGGTCTTAAGTCATGGGTTAGGGCTGGAATGCCTTGGCACATGGTTGTTATGGGCCTGCCATTGTATGGGAGGACTTGGAAGCTCAAAGACCCAAATCTAAACGAAATCGGAGCACCGGTGGTAGGACTTGGCCCCGGAGACGAAGGTGTGCTGAATTTTGCCGAGGTGGTAAAGTTCAATGAGGAGAATGGAGCAACAGTGGTATATGATGTGGAAACTGTATCCACATATTCATATGTTGGATCATCATGTATTGGGTATGATGATACCTTGTCCACACTACTAAAATAAGGTTTGCTCAAGCCCTTTGGCTTCGTGGGTATTTCTTTTGGACCCTTAGCTATGATAATGAGTGGAAAATCTCAATGCAAGGTAAATCTGGAATCTTACTCTACTTTCCTTCTTGTATACTTTTTTTTTTTTTTTGTGATATTGTTTTCAGTATGGTGATGTTAACAATGCATTTTTTACAGCCATTTTTTACAGCTTTAAGGGCATGGCCTATCGATGAATTATATCAAAGATTGGGAGATGGTATAATTCATTATAAATTTATAATTGTTATTTCTATTTATAAGTGATTAAAGACTTCATGTAAGAAGGCTAGCTGACAATTGAAGAGAAAATGGAATAGTTTCCATATGCAAGCCCAATGGATATATAGAAGTGAAATGTAATGAATACTAGTAAAAAGAATAAGGGTTATAATTATATGTGGAAGGAGTAAAATAATGAGAGTAGTGTGTGGTAGTTCAGTAATTGTTAGAGCCTATATATATTAGAATAGGCTATTCCAAGAATCAATAAACAAGAATATTTTTCTTTCATCTTTAAATATTCTCTTCTCTTCTCATCTAATTTATTTCTTTTCTCATCCAATCTATTTCTTTTCTCATCTATTTCTATCTCTTTCTCTCCCTATTCCTCTATTTCACTAAGTATGCAAGCTGATATGTAATAAATTGGTATAAGAGCACTTTGATCAGTGAGCAATAACTAGAATTGCTTCATCTATGGCAAATCAATGATACTTTCCAAATACAGATTTCTTTCCATTCTTGTCTTCCTCTCTTCCTTTTCTTCCTTTCCCCTCCTTCTTCTCTCCGGTGTGACTCTGTTTTTCTATCTTTTTCCCTAGTTCTTTTCAATTTCTTCTATTTTAGATCTGTAACCCTGAAATTAGGGTTTCCTTTTCTTTTTAACAAATTCTGTTTCTTCTTCTTCTTTCTTTCTTGAAATTCTTGAATCAAATTTCTTTCTTTTTCTGTTTATTTTTAGTTTTTTCTTCTATTTTCCTTCTTAATTTTTTTTTTCACTTCCTGCATTTCAAGAAACTTGTTTCTTGAAATTTTTCTTCCTTTCCCTCGTTTTTTCTCTTGTGCTGAAATTTTTTTTTTCTTTCCTCTATATCTTTCTTCCTTTTTTATAAAATATTTTTTCCTATTTTTCTAATTTCTTCTTTGTTCTTCTTTTCATAATTTGCCTTCTTCTTTTCTCTATAATTTTCTTCCAATTCCAGTATCAGTTTCTCGTTCTAAGTCTCTAGAATGTTTTGACTAAGGGATGGGATGAGCTAGATGAGTTGACAAGGCTAGATAAGCTAACTTAGGTGGGCTAATGCGTTGAATGTAATGGACAGGGCAATATTCTATTATTTTATAGGGGTTAATATAAATAGGAGAAGAATAGTTGTAAATGGGTATTCTGAAAATCAATAACAAATGCAGAATTCTTCTTTCCCTCTTCTTCTCTAATTTTAATTTCATCCTTTCTATTTCTCTTCTCACCCAATCCCTTTCTATCTCTTTCTCTCCCTATTTCTCTATTTCAATAATTGTGCAGGTTTGATATGTAACAGAAATATTTGATGGGTTCATACGTTAGATGGTGGCTGTAAAGATAGAGACACTTATAGAGAAGGAAAGGAAAAGCTGATTGTAATGCCCTCACTTTAGGTAGTCCATACATTCTACTATTCCGATGACTAATGTTTGTTCGGACAGCCAGAATATCGAAAACTACACTCAAACTAGAGTGAGGAGGCATAAATTGATTGAATAAAGACCAAAAAAATTAAGGAAAAATAAAAGAAAAGAAATGCCAATCGGTTAAATGAGCCGGAAGTCACGGCGATGGATAACCCTAATGGGAAGCGACTATGAAGATAGTTGTCAATCCCAGACCCATGGGAAAACCTTGTGAAATAAATATGGGAACTTAATAAGAGGATTTATAAGGTTTAAATGCCAATAAAAATGCCAAAGAGAATATAAGAAAATCTAGCCAATCGGTAAAGACAAATATAACTCGATAAGTTCAACGAAGGGCATTTTGATCATTTCACCCTTAGGGTTGAATTTTGACCTAAATGCCAAGTAAAATGAGAGAGATTAAAACACATAAAATAAATGAAAATTATGAATTTGTGTAATGGAAAAGAAAAGAAAAGAAAAAGAAATTAAATTATGATGTAAGCATGACACAAGGATGAGTTAAGCATGATTTAAGCATGATGGAATAATGACATAATTAAAATTTTAATTCAATCTTAAGAAGATAAATACATAATAAGAGAAAATCTCATCTTCTTAATTTCTTCTCCCATGGCTGACCCATCTTCCTTAGAGTGCTCCACCATTTTTCTCAAGCTTCAAGCTTGATTTCCCTTTATTCCCACCTCAAAACCCTTAAGTGTCTTTACTAAAAATTGTCCTCACACATTGAGGAAGATAGTGGCAGCCAAGAAATGAAGGAAACTTGAAGTTTTACAGGATCAAACTGGGCTCCAAAGAGGTTAGTGCACTATCTATACCTCTCTTCTTCTTTAAGCATGGTTAGTATGTTCAATTAATTTAAAATTTCATGAAATTGATAAGAATACTGTGAGCAAGTAGAACCCTAATTTTTGGCAGCCTTGGGAATAGGGAGAATTTGATAATTTTAATTGTTCTAAATTTGTTAGTAATGGTATGTGATGAGTGTACTTAAGTTAGATTGTGAATTTTATGTATTATGCATGAGTTATGAAAATTGAAGTTAGGGTTTTGACCTAACTTTGGGAACTTTGTGTATGGCTTGAAATTGATGATGTTGAGATGGATTTTTTTACTATTAAAAGTGCCATGAATGTGAATTAAAGTTTGGAAGTTGGGTGAAATTGAAATTGGGAGTGCTGAATTTTCATGTAGGATTTTGGACCTATGAGTCCAATGTGGTTTTTAAGCCATAAATATAGTTGTCTTGCTCCAATTAGTGTGAGGCCAATTGGAGATGAAACTTAGGATAATTTGCTACATTTTTTATGAAGAGACCATGGCTAAATGCTGACCCTAACCTAGCCTAAAATTGGCTTGAATCTGGGTAATCCTATTCTGGACTTGGAAAAATTATCAAATAAATAGTAAATGTTTAAATGGCCATAACTTACTCTAGGAAGGTTAGAATGACCTGATTTTTAAACCATTGGAAAGGTTAGACATACGAGAAAATTTTTCATGAGGAACATAGGACCCAGTTCTACCTCTAACCCAACTAAATTGCTAGAAAAATTTAGGTCAATAATTCTGACTAGAACCAAAATTGACCTGAAATTCTGGGTTTAGACCTACCCGACCAGTTTTGGCAAAAATTCCATAACTTGGTCCACAAAATTGAAAATATAGTGAAACCAAAGCCAAAATATCCATAAGACCTATAACTACAATTTTGGTGTTTTGACCAAAACTCAAAACCTAATGGAACTTGGTTAAATTGCTAGGACAAATCAGCATGCCAAAACCTAAAATTGAACTAAATAACCACTTGACCCCAGAGCTGTATTTATAGCATAACTTTTAATAGAAAACTCCAATTGGGATGAGCCAAACTGTTCTGGAAACTTGAGGAACATGGCTCCAACTTTGATTCAGGAACCTTTCTCAAAATTTGAGTGTAGGAACCCTAAAATGCGAACAACGACACTGACCTGAACCTGAAATCCTAAAGGCACAGGGTTCATGAATCTAGGTCAGTCAATTAGCTATAACTCACCCTACATAACTTGAAAATTTATAATTCTTGAACCTAAGACATAGGGTAGCAACTTATATGAAGAATATTAGGCCTAAAATTGACTGTAGTATGCCTAAATGACTAGGCAAAGATTGACTCCAAAATCTGCTTGATTCTAGAACCAGAAAGAGCCAATGAACCAATTATGGTAATTTGACCATAACTTGAGTTCTAAAACTCCAAATGATATGATTCAAAAAGGAAAACAAAGATAAGACATAGAAGAATAACTTCCGTGATGGAAGTATGGCCAAATAGTAACTACAACTTGACCAATTGGCTAGGTGAAGTTAAGACACTAATTTTGGATTCATGTAATCCTTTACAAAATGACCTAAGTTGTAAATGTTATTCACCCTACGTGAGTTGATGAACATATATTAGATGTTATTAAATACTTGGGACTTATGTTTTCCCATTACAAGTGACATGAAAATACTATGAAATGCAACTAGTACACAATATGAAATAATGAAACAATAAGTACTTAATAACACTACCTTGCCCAAAGTATACCTAGACTTATGTATATAGCATGGATCGATTGGTATACCAATTAGGGAGTACAGATTACAGTACTTCCCACAGGAATGATCATTGATAGACAATATATGTTTGATATGGTTATTCTACAGGCTTTATTCCTGCCCGTTGGCCATTGTGCCTAATTTTATTTCTGGCTTCATGCCTGCCTGCTGGCCTCGTGCCTGACATAACAGATGTATACATGTTAGATATACGGATGTTTAACTAGTACACTCCCGTGTATCCAGTCTTTATAGTCTGTCATAGGTTACTTGGGCATAAATATGAGTAATAAGTTTTAAAATTAAATAATTACATGAATAGATCACTGATATGAAATTAATAAGACCGAACATGAGATAAATGAGCAGAAAAGATCCCGATAAATTTAATTGCTCCCAAAGTTTAATTAGCATGTAAAAGACTCAAAATTTATGAAAGTATATATGAAATAGAAATTTTTATTTATTTAGTTATTTTTACTTTACTTTATGCACCACTAAGCAAAATTGCTTAGCACATTAGTTTTTACCACGCATAGGTACTGGAGACTACCACCAGCAGCAGCAGCAGTAGATAGGCATTGCATCAGATCTGCCATTGTGTGGTTATCACCTCAGCAGAGTAGTTTTGGTAGGACCCATGTATATTTAGCTTTTGTATTTTGATTATTATATATAAGTAAATGATGTAACTCATTTTGTGACTGTAAATAAATTGTAAATTATTGTATATGAATTTTATATAAATGAAATGACATGTGATTTCTTTTTCAATGAATTTATGAGAATTTGATGACATGATATGGTACATGGATAAATGAGATAGTTATTAAACTATTTTTAACAGGCATACGCTAATAAAAACAGAGGGGACTCTATCCGGGTCTCTATAAAAATAAAATGTGATAAAAAAAATTTTCTACACATGGGATAATATAAACAAATGGACATTAAATTAAAAATGTGCACGACAAGATAAGATAAGGTGCTCCGGCACCGAATATGACATATCTTGCTCGGCTACACTGTAGACGGGTAAGGGGTGTCACACTAATGAAGGTGAGTAAAAGAGCAGAATTTACACTGCAAGCAGGAAGGTTATAAATAGAATTATTGTAGCTAGTTTGATCCAGGTTTGTGCATGTAAACATTGTTGATTGGAAGTGATCAGAAAGATTAAGAAGGTAATGGCTTTGGATGTTATGAAGGTAAGCTAGCGTGTGCTTAGGAGTAAACTCTAGTTATGGATTGTTGATCCACGTGAACATTATGCTTTTATCTCATTTGGTATGGATGCGAACATGACAATTTCACTCTAAGATGATTTTTGTTTCAAACAATTTTGTAAAGAAAGCTTAGTATTAACGAATAAATTAATTTACCCATTTAGCTTAGTAGTACTAGAGTCATCTCTAGGGCTGTGAAATCTTAAATTTGAGTATCAGTTAGAGCCAGTTATTAAAAAAAAAAAAAAAATCATCAACCTGTTATAATTGAATTATGAGACATTAGAACACAAATTCAATGATTTGAAGATTGAATTGAAACCTTTGGGGTGTTTGTTGTTCTCTCCCTTGAATCATGAGACCAAAGAGATGTAAGAAGTCACTTCTTTTGAAATGAAATTTTCAAGTTGCTTGATGACAAATTACAACAAATCATGTACCTACATTTTCCAAAGAAATGTGTGTTTTATCATCACCAGCAACAAAAACTTGTTCAAAAAAATTGATCACTATCTTGCATTTATAATAAAAAAAACTAAGAAGATGGAGCATCCCACTCTAATCTTTGTTAATTGGAATTCATACTTGGTTTTTTTTTTTTTTTGTTCTATATATTTACCACTTTCACTTGTTTACTATAAATTGATGCATAAAAGAATGTGTTTGGAATATAATCATATATTAACATCTGCTCTTTTGTGTTGATGCTAAATCTTAAACCTCACTCTTGAATCCCCAAAATTCTTTAGCAAAAAAGTTAAATGTGTATCACTTGAAAATATTGAAAATTTGGTTACCAAAACTTTTGGTGCTGTGGATTGAATCTTTCTTAATTGGTATTTCATATATTGTTAATATTCCACATCAATTTGGAAAAGGGTAATATACGTCTTATAAAACCTTGAGCACGCCCCCACACTTGAGTTAACTTTTGATGTTGGGTTAGACTCAGCCTAAGATTGTATCAGAGCCTCCCCAACTGATGCAACCCAAGATCTTTGCTCAAGATAGTCGAATAAGCCTTTGGTATCCTTACCCCTACTTCAAATGCCTTAAGTAATTGATTGGTTTGTTAATTCATCTTAATTGGCTTAACCTAATTGATTCTAAGGTATTCTAAACCTTAATCCCAATTTAGTAGCAATTAAGAATAAATTAAATAGGAAGCTAAATTGTTAACTTAAGATAAAAATCTAAGTAAACAATTAACTACCTTAGCATAAAATTAAAGAAAGCTATCAACTCATTTTAATATGAAAATTTATCAAAAGGAAAAACTCAAATCTCAAATCTCATCTTATGGAATTTGGCTAATGCATATTTATAGGGGGTTAGAATTCAGATTTCCTCCTTTACAAAGAGTCCTAATAATATAATAATTCCTATCTAAGTTGATTAAGTCAAACCCACCAGAACAAAGTTCTAAATATTAAGAAAACTTGTAAAACTAATCCTAACTTAATGACTAACCATATGCTGGCCGAATTAACATTAATTCCCCAAGGGAATTCGACATCAACAACAATTTAAAGAAATAATTAAAGAAAATAGTCCTAGCTAGATTACAAGGCTCTATAAAGCATGGACATGAAATTCCATGCCAAAACTTATGGCTGACCAAATCTAACCAATTAAAGAAACTTAATAACTTAAAAATGGCTTCATGAAAAATCAAGATTCTTGAACCATTGGAAACCCCATGAAAAGATCTTCAAATCAAGTACCATATGTGATATCTTTTCAAGTGGTTTAAGCCTTCAAAATAAGTGTATAAAGTTAAGCCCAATTATTGATCAATTCTTAGTCCACCAATAAACCAACCTATGTATTAGGCCCACACGGCTCAATTAAATTAATTAACTTAGGCTGGTTTGTGCCTTCATCCATCCATGTTTACTAGTCCTTTAAGCCCTTAGTTGAATTCGACCCAAGTTGGCATGTAACATGGTTTTGTGCACACATCTGAACTTGGGCTTTCAATTGTTTCAGCTTGGATCTTGTGATTGACCCATTATTTATCATTGGGAAATCATTCAAACCTTCATAATGGATTGGCCAAACCTCCTCTTGTGCATGGTCCATTGAATCTGCCTTTGATCTTGCATCACTAACTGAGGTTGAACTTCCCATAAGTGTTTTACTCCTCTGGCATGAGGAGCGTGTGTTAATATCCCACATCTCTCTTTAGAGTTGTGGTTGCTAGGGATGCCTTTTCTGCTTAGGGTTTTACCAACTTCATCAAGCTCCACTCCACGTAGATTTTCCATCATTTTTTTTAATAAATTTCTAACACTAAGAGCAGAAAAGAACCAATCATATCGTAATAACCTGAATTTTTTTTTAATATAAAGTTTACTAAATTTTAATAGTATTTAAATATTATTTTAATAGTATTTAAATATTATTTTAATATTATATAACTAATTTATAATATTGTAATACTTTCATTTATATATTATTTTTAAAAGTTATTTCTAAGCATATTTTATGAATTATTTAATAGTTCAATTTTAATTTAAACGATTAGTTTTAAATATTAATATTAAATTAATTAACAAAATATATTATTTCATTATTGTTAACCTTGGTTCAAAGATTTGATTTTAGCTATTATTATTATTATTATTATTATTATTATTATTATTATTATTATTATTATTATTGAAGTGTTTTATTTTAATTTAATTTAAATATGTTAAAGTAAGCTTGGACCTAATTAAAAAGGAAGAAAAGGACCTAAATGAAAGCACTGTGAAAGTTTAGGGATTAACAAGAAATTAAAAGTTAAAAAAAAAAGAGACCAATAAAAAATTTCCAGCAGCTTCTTCTCCCCCATCCCCCCACTCCCCTCCTTTTCCCTCTTCCCTGACTACCTTCCTTCCCCCATCCCTATCTCTCTCTCTCTTTCTCCAACCAGGGGCCAAACCACTGCCGGCCAATATCTCCAACCATCGCCCTCACCATCAGCGACCTCCGGCGACATCCTAGCAACAAGCTTCGACAGCCTAAATGAGAGGAAGGGGAGAGAAATCCACGCGTCGTCGGAGCTTTGGACCCCAATTTCTAACATTTTCCACACCGGACAACCATGCTTCCACTGGTGTTCACCTCCTCAAAGCCAAGTGCACCTTTCCCGACCGATGATGTTCCAAACTGCCGCCAGTAGCATGTCATTCCAAGGAGAGAGAAAAAGTGGGTTTTTACCACTTTTTGATGAGATTCCAGTTGATCTGACCATCAGATTGATGATTCGAGACCACCAATGAACTCAGGGTGACGAAACCTTTGAGATGGGATCCGATTAGACACTATTTGGAAAAGGTGATCATCGGACGGTTCAAATCATTTGATGAGATTTTCAACCTTTTTTGACGCTTGTAAATTGAATATAATTATATGATAATTGTTAACAATTTATGGGCTTCATTTAGGTGCAATCGAATTAGCGATAGATCACCAACACTCGGGATCGAGTTTTTGGCCCAGTCTGGGTGTCCAGCGAGCTGTCCCAGAAAGGGTTCATGTTTACAATCATTCCTAGTGTTTTTAGACATCTCGAATGCATTCCAGGTAGCAGAATTTGCAAAGGTAGTCTCAAACTTAAGTTGTGTATTTTTTACCTTGGCTAAACTAGCTGATAAATCTATAAAATATTCCTCGCTTAGTAAAATTGAGTGAAATAAATTTAATTAATACAAGGACATTGTAAAAGACATCCAGGAATACTTAAATAATTTTTGAAGTGCTAAAAATAATTGTTTAGACTGTAGAGGAGTTAGGGACTCGAGCTGGAGTTTAAATGTTTGAACTTAGATTAGGTTTCTTGTAGGCCTCGGATGGGCATTATAATTATTGTTGTGGGCCTAAGGCCTTGTATGTTGCTGTTGTTATATTTTCTTACAGGGGGGTTAGGTACAGTTATAAGGGAGACTCTACTGAAATTTTGGTAAGACCTTGGGAATTATTTTTACTTCTTTAAATTAAATTAATTAGTTAATTCTGTTAGTAAATTTATAGAGGTCAGTGTGTCTGTATAGGTGATCGATGCCTGCTAACCTTTCTTCTCACTCCAGTCGGACCAGCTGTAATCGGATTGATCAGTCTGTGAGTTGGATAGTAGTTATTTTTATAATTTCAATATTAATTATATATCTCGCATATTCATGCATTTTATAAATATTTAATTATGCACATAGATAGTTAATATATTAGGAATATTTTGATTGTTACATATTTAAATATTATTATTTGTTTGTGATTACCGTCCTGAGGATGATTTAGAGCTGAGTATATTATTTATAAATCGTATATATAGATATGGATTGGATGGGTAGTCCCAGCTTAAGCTAGTCTCACTGGAACCCGGTTCTTATGGATATGGAAAGATGGGGTGAGGCACGGCTTCGAGTTAATCTCGCTGGCTCCTGCATTTAAATCTAAGCGAAAGTTCAGCTTGAGTTAAGCTCACTGGTAGGATTTGAATTGAGAGAGCTGTATAGGAGATCAGCTCCCAGATTTATATATAGATGTAATACATTGGGTACGTGAGTAGCTCCAAATTATCTTTTCGTGCGAATACTAGGTGAATTATTTGTTATATGTATTGCATGTGCATTTCACGATAAAATTATACTAGTTTTTAGATAGTTATAGAAATTGCACCTATAATCAATATCTAAACTCTCTGAGTCGAATGCTTATTCCTATTCAAATATTTTTCCCAGGTTGTATGAGGAGCAAGTTTACTTTTGGGTCTAACCTATGTTTTTCTCTATAGGCTATGGTACTTCTTGGTTAGTAATTTTTATAGTTTTTATTTATTTAACTACTGGAACTCCGTTGTGACACCAATGTATTCATGTATTATAGTAATTAATGGAGATTAAGTGGTTTGTGCATAATAGCTATCAGGGTTGAGCTAGGCTCCCTTAATTTTGGTTTTTTTTTTTCTCTGATTGTTATCGGATTGGGTTGGCCTAAATAAATTTATAATATTTTATTTTATTTTGTTGCATGTTAGACCTTGATTTTGGTCCTAGTTATGGGTTTGGGAATAGTGAGGCTTACTACGGGCCTCGGGGGCTTTATGCTGACTCAGGTCCTAATGCCGATTCGGCCTGTGGAATCATATCATGACACATATGAATTATAAGGAGAAATTAAAAATGGTTCACATAAAAGTCATTTAAGAATTTTATTATTGTATCATGTTAGCATTAGATTAGCAACTTAGCAGTGGAGTTTTTACTTTTTAATTATAATAGAGAAGGTTATTCAAACTTGGCTAATGAACTAGTGATAATGCTTTAAGCATGTATTAACATTGCCCTTTCTTGTGGTTTTAACACTCTTGTTGTTGATAGTTGGACCGGCAATAACACTAATTTTCTTCTATTGGACATGATTAAAAATTATTCTCTCCATTATGCACTTGCTAAATTCTTTTCAAATAAATTAATTATGGAAAGAAAGTAAGATATTGCATATTTATTTTTCTTGAGAGAAATAAGTATATTTGTGATGCAAATTTGTACTTTATAAGATTTTAAAACTTAATTACATTTTATTTCCCAAATTGATGTATTATAAATATTTTAATCTCTCAAAATATTATATATTTCAATTATAATACAATAAAGATTAAAATTATTAACTTTAAAAGCATTTATCTTTGATTCAGAGGTATTATAGTCATCCTTATTTACAAGATTTTGAGTTCGAGTTCTAATCAAAGCTAAATATTATTGGTCCAATGACTAACAATATTTCTTTTCTTTTGCTACTTTTCATATTAAAGAAATTATATGTAATGCAACACCAATTTCAGTTTTGGCTAAGCCAAGCATATGGTCATTGTCACTCTAATTCCTAGTTTGGTGGATTTCTTTGGTTAACATTAACTTATTGGGTGGGTTAGATCTATCAATTTGTTTGTTTAACATTACTGTTGGAGTTACTATTGAGCAAAAAAAATTTTTTTAATATATTATTAGATAATATTAAAAATTAATTTAAAATTAAATTTAATAAGTTTTAGTTATTAAAATACTAAAATAATAAAATAACTTTTTTAAAAATTTTTTTTATAACTGCATATTTAAAAGGTACTTTAAAAAAAAAAGTAGTTTTGGTCCTCAAAATATATACAGTAAGGCTTGGAGGATTTGCGATTAAACAGTTTTAGAGGACTAAGACCTAACTATAGGATTTTTGTTTTAGTTTATGTTTTGATCAAATATGATAGTTAATTTTTTCAAAAAACTTTGTTTCCCCCTTAAAGGGAAAGAAAAGGGTTTGCCTTAAAATTGGATGAACTAGATAATTCCAGTTTAATGTGAATAGACCCTAGGACTAGAGATGGTTTTCAATGCGACAACTAACAGAGGCCATCAGCCTGGGATTCTAGGGAGGAAGTGGTGCGATTTCACTCCTCCATCAGTCTAGGGTTTTCAACTTGTGCAGAAAAATTGAACATGCAATTCACTCTTGAATTTGGGTAAATCCTTTCTCTCCTTTTTCCTCTGAATCTCACTAGTTATCGTTTCAGATATTTCTTCTTTTTCATTAGATTGAAATAAGTTATTGTTTTTTCTAGTCAGGCAAGAGGAATGAATTAGTGCTATTCTGTTATGGGCTTAGTGTTGTCTCATGAATTGATATGCTTCATGAAATGAAACTCAGGGATTCCACTAAGGATTATTTCAAAGTAATTGATGTGGACTTCATGTCCCACCTGTTCACTTTCTTTAGCTAAGGGGTCTAAGTTTTGATTGCTTTCCACTCAATGACCAAATCTTTATGGCGTTATCTGAAGGAGCTCTCTTTGAAGCTGTAGCTGCCAGGGGATGCCTTTTTGAAGCTGTAGCTGCCAGGGGATGCCTTTCTTGCTTGGGGTTTCAACAACTCCATCAAGCTCAGCTCCACTTAAATTTCCATCATTTTATTGATTTCCAACACTGAGAGCAGAAAAGAACCAATCATATGAATTGATTTAAGGAGAAATTAGAAATGGTTCACATAAAAATCATTTAACAATGTTTTTCTTGTATCATTTTAGCATTAGATTAGTAACTTAGCAGTGGAGTTTTTACTTTTTAATTATAATAGAGGAGGCTATAAATTCAAGCTTGGCTAATAAGCTAATGATACTGCTCTAAGCATATTTAACATCGCTCTTTCTTGTGGTTTTTTTTTTTTTTTTTTTTTGAGATATATTTGGCTTTGATTGGGGTTTGAACTTGAAATGTTATAGCCCTGAAAATGAGTTCAATATCACTAAACTAAAGCTTATTGGTCTCTTTCTTTTGTAGGTTTAACACTCTTATTGTTGATAGTTGGAATAGCAATAACACTAATACTTATGGAGAATTTTCTAGCAAATAGTTTATTATTATTATTATTATTATTATTATTATTATTATTATTATTATTTGGTTCACACACTTTTCTTAAAAATTATATTTTTTTTCTTTAGTTTATTCACTAACCTTGTTGGAAATATATTGAAAAATACAATTCAATATTTTAACATGAACTTATTTTTAAAAGTCCTGAATTATTCTAGATAGTTTCATTTCATTAGTTTCATTTAGGATGTTGAATTTAGTGTTGAGAAAATTGAATGGTACAAGAGAATTACTATTTCTCTTTGAATTTTTTTTTTCTTTTATCATTATCTTTTTATCTACTTTTGAGTAAACCTAACTCTTGATCCCGCTTAATTTCTACAAAACATACTTAATTTCCACAAAACATTGTATGTGGAAGGTTATTAACAATCTGTTTAAGTTTTTGAGAATAAAAATCTATTTAAGTTTGATTGATTCTTCCTTTTTCCCCACTAACTGAACAAGCTATGCAGTGTATAATATATATGTGTATATATATATATATATATATATATAGCAGGAAGTTTTCTCTTGTTACTACTACGTGGTATTTTAAGAAAAGAGCTTATCAATAGACATATTTTCTCTTAGTTTTGTCACATGGCACTTACTATATAGAAATTTATATATTTTTTAATTACTTTTAGTTTTGTCACATGGCATTTACTATATGGAAATTTATATATTTTATAATTATAACAATTATTATCTTCTACACTAAGTATTTAATTCTAACTTTTATTTAATCCTCTTTTTAATTTCCTTTTAAATATCTTTATTATTACCATTATTATCACAATTTTCATAATTATTGTAAGTAATTATTGTCTTTTATGCTTATATATATATATATATATATATATATATATATATATATATATATATATATAGAAGTAGGGAAAATTTTTCTTGGTGTTGCTCTGTGGCATTTCAAGAGGAAAGCTTACCACGCGGACATATTTTCTCTTAGTTTTGCCACATGACCTTTACCATATAGAAATTTATATATTTTATAATTATAGTAATTATTATCTTTTATACTAAGTACTTAATTTTATTTTTTATTTAATTATCTTTTTAATTTCCTTTTAAATATCTTCATTATTACCATTGTTATCATAATTTTCATGATTAACTAATTAAAAATATTAGATATATTTCAATAATTTTATAAATTCTTTTTTAATGATTATTAAATTTTTAATTATTTTATTTAATTATAAAAATTTTAAAATTATATATCAAATGAAGTTAAATATTTTGCTCTCTTACTCCTTTTTATATATTTAATAAATTGTAATTTACTTTAATGTTATTTTATTTGTATTTATCTTATTTTAATACGCATATAATAAGGACATATTTTCAATTATATATATATATATATATATATATATATATATATATATAAATTCTGAAAAAATGAAATAAAATTTTATTTTCATAGTTATGGTAAATAAGAAATTTATATTAATATTTAATTCTCATTATTTTTTTATTTTTTATAGTATAATTTATAAATAATTAATATTATTGCTTTAGTTAATATAAATCATGTTATCTTGTTTTATTATTATTTAGGAAAAAATTTTTTAATATATATATATTGTAACATTCCAAATTTTTAAATAATTATTTACATGTAAATTTTGATATTTTAATGGACTAAATATTGTGATATTTTAATTTGAATTTTTTGGATTTTTAAAATTAGGTTTTTATTTTTTAAGGTAATTAATTTAAATGATTTTTAAAAATTAATTCAAAGATCAAGTGGCAAGTTTGAAAATATTTTTGGACTCTATAAATTTTTTTAGTATTCTACAATTTTTTCAGAATTTTTGGGCTTCATTTTGGGTACTAGGACATAGCAAAAATCAAATTTCAGGTGTTCTAAATTAAATTGGCCGAATCGGACAAGTCCTCTTTTTCTCTTCTTTCCTTCTCCTCTTTGTGCTGCAAGACCTCCCTCCCATCTCTTCCTCTTTTCTCTCTCCTCCCTCCCCACCACCACCGGCCACCACCTTCCCTACCTTCTTCCCTCGCTAGTGCACCCCTAACGCCCTTCCCCCGCTGCTAGTAGCCTCCTTTCCGGTCCAAACTTCCCTCACATGCGCGCACGACTCTTTGTCTTCCCTTGTCATTTTCGACGATTTCGGCTACCAGTTGGGCCAAGTCTTATTCCATTTTTGTTCTACATCTCACAGGCTTTCCATAGACACCAATTTCATAAATTTTTATCAAATGGTTTGTGTAAATCGAGCTTGAAAAATTTTAACCCTTTTTGACTTCCAAACTAAATTTCTCCTAAACCGAAAATCCTACCAACAATCCGAGACCACCAGCGCGTCCTACACATCGAAAGCTTTGCAACGACACCAATTTCGAATTTTTTTTACACCAAAAATTTGGTGAGTTCCACAAATTTGCTAGTAATTTTTCAAGTCTTTAATGAGTCTTTTTAATTAAATAAAAATTGTATTTTAACTCCTGGTGTTGTGGATTTTATGTAGGTGCTTTCGTTTCGAAGAAATTTCACTAGCAACCGGAACAACAATTTCAGGCTAGAAGCATGAGCTGCCGGACTCACTTCAGAAATGGGTCAGTATTATAATACTTTTTACCATTTTCATATGCCCCGAATGCATTCCAGGTATTAGAATGAGTGTAGGTAAACCCGAACTTCGAATTCTCCCTTTTACCAAATGTTTAGTCTAGAATAAAAATTCATAAAATATTCATGGGTAGCTAAAAAATTATAATTCCAATTGCAATAGTAGAATGACATTGTAAAGGTAGGGAATAATTATAGAATTTTTGGGGCTAATTTGGATTTTTATAAAATGTTAGTTTTAAGCTAAATAGCTGAATTGTGTATTTATGTGAGATTTAACTGGTTTGCAAGCCTAGGAGGGGCATTGGGTTATTATTGTGTTGTGGGCCTGAGGCCTTTTAGATTGAAAAGTGTTAGTTGAGTGGTTTTGCAGGTTGGGTAGATCCTAGGTACGAGAGAAACTCTGTCGGATTTTCGGTATAAATTTAAAGTGTCTTTGACTCTTTAGTTCTTTGTTTTGATCTGTTATTGATAAATTTCTTGAATATAATTGTTTAGGTAATCCGAGTCAACCTTCTTCTTATGCTCAGCTGCCCCAGTAACCTTGGATAATCTGTAAGTTTGATATTAATTTTATTTATAATTTTAATATTATTAATTTATATTCAAAGTATGCTTATGCATTCACTTATATATATTTATGTAATTAGTTAAATGCTAAGCATGTCCCTTTGCTGCATATGTTATTGAATTTGTTTATGGATATTGCCTTAAGATAGCTTGGAGCTGTGTGTATGTGTTGGCGTGAGTATGGTATGGATATGGATATAGTTAGGATAGATAGTCGCGACTGAAGCTTGACTTGCTGGGACCCGATCCTTATATGTAGATAAGTCAAGGTGAGCATGGCTTTGAGTTGATCTCCCTGGCCCCCACACTTAGATTATTAATCGAACGTCCGGCTTGAGTTGACTTTGCTGACAGGTATTAGATTAAGAGAACTGTATAGAGAATCAGCTTCCATATATGTATTGATGTGACAAATAAGTGCGTGCGTGCGTGCTTCACATTATCTTTTATGCGAATATTGGTTGAATTGTTTGAACTATGTGAATGTGTTACATTTCATACATAGAAATGCATTAGATTTAAACAGTTATAGAAATTATATTTACAATCAATATCTTACTCTCTGAGTTAAACGCTCACCCATGTTTAACTATTTTTCCTCTGGTGACAGGTGATTTTATTTGTGATTAACCTGTTTTCTTTCCCACAAGTTGAAAACAAAAAATATTTTGATTTGCTTTTATTGTCTTTTATTTAAATCTAGAACTCTGCATGGACCGATAGTTATATTTTTATTTGGATTTTATTAACTTAGTACTAGAGTTATACAAATTAATTATGTGAGATTAAATGAATGTATTAGATGTTTATTATTATTGATGGAGGGAGCCGAGCTCCCACATATCGATATATGTGATTCGAGGATTGTGAGGGTGAGCTGAACTCCCCATATTATTGATATTATTTATTTACAGATCGAGTAATTTAATGCTCCCGTTGGATAGTTCAATTTATGGCCGGACTCTATCTATTTGTTTTCTTGAAATTGAGCCACTTTAATGGGCTTTTTTATTGGATTAAAAATAGTTAGGCTTACTATAGGCTTCGAAGGCTTTATTCTGACTCTAGTCTTAGTGCCGATCCAACCAAAAAATTAGGTCGTGGCATATATATATATATATATATATATATATATATATATATATATATATATATATATATATATCATTGAATTCTCTTTATTTTTTATTAATTAATTATACAATTTCTTTAAATTATGATTAAGTTATTAATTCTCTAATTATATATATCTAAGTTACAAATTATTTAATTATGACACTTTAATATTATAATTAGTAGCTATTATTATTATTATTTAATTATTACAAATACATGGAAAGCTCAATTTAATTAGAAATGGAAAAAACAAGAGTTAGTTAGACTAATTTATTAATTATAACTAACAAATACATATACTAATTTTATATATGTTCCATTTTTACTTCCTGATGAAGAGGTGGTACAGATTTTTGTCAAACAAATTCAAGAGGAGATAGAATTTTAAATCTATCACATTTATTCCAAGTGACAATTTTTAATTGAATTTATTGATGATAATTTTTTATGTATTTCCCAAATAGTTGTAATATACAATTATTATATAAATATATAAATATGGAAAAGTATTAATTACATCAATAGTAGTAAAATCAAGACCCACGATTATTTTAAAGAAAAATCAAAACTATTTAATGAAATACTTTTAAGCACATTTATTACAATTAAATTTAGTATTTAATTACTGATAATTGGCATTAATTTCAAAATTCAACTAATATTCTCATGACTCTCCAATTATTGTTACAACTAAAAATTTAATTTTTTTTTAAATATCTACTCCAAATTAGAACTAGGAGATGTTTGAATTTTTGTAAAAAATTAATAATTGAATTTTCTTTTAAACATGTCTAATTATTAAAGGTAATACCAATCCATTAATTTTTTTATTTTTTTTAAAAAGGCAACATAAATTTATTTTTTTTTTGTATTTCATAAATAGCTGTAATATATAATTACTAAATATAATTATTACACATTATCATATTTTTTAATTTTTTAATTTGAAAATAGTAAAATCAATATCATGTTTACTTTAAAGAAAAATCAATATTTAAAAGTCTTCTCTCTCCTTTTAATATATTTAATAAATTTTAATTTACTTTAATATTATTTTATTTTTATTATTTTAAATGTTTTAAAATAATAATAATAATATTATTATTATTATTATTATTATTATTATTATTATTATTATTATTATTATTATAAATAAAGAATAACTTATGGCCATTAAGACTACTGATTTGAGAGTAACTGTTAATTTATTTGATCAAAATTTATTACTAATATTTTAGAGTTTTAATATTTTAAATAGCAATATTAAAATTTTTTAATTAAAAATAACTTTTTTAAATTAACAATGATTTAATAGCTTAATTAAATATAATATGAATTCTCTCTCTCTCTCTCTCTCTCTCTCTCTCTCTCTCTCTCTATATATATATATATATATATATAGAGAGAGAGAGAGAGAGAGAGACTACCATGCAGAGCATGGGTATTCTGCTAATTGAATATATATCTTTCTTTCACATAACTTCCTATCCTCAAGCACATTGAATGAGATATCGACAGTGCAATACTTTAATCAAGCCGCAGTTTTATACCACATATTAGTTTTATGGAAGCAAATATTGATTTTTCAATTTATTTAGGATTAAAACTTAATTATTATTGTAAAAGAAAATACCCCATTTTTAATATCTTACAGCACAAACTTTTAATAGATCACAGCCTCCACAGGGAACAGCTTCTGGACAATCTACTTCGTTTTTTTCTTTTATTCAACATTTGAACTCAACTCGATAATTTTAAATAAAATTTCAATACTGCTAAATTAATTTATTAGCTAATAATTTTAAAAAAATGTTAACCATAGTCATCAATAGCTTGTGACAGAGCCAGAAATTTAGTTTAGGGGTTCCAATTAAAATATGTTATTTGTTAAATAAATTAAAATTGACAAGAAAATTTTTCATAAAAGTTAATACATTATTACAATTAATCTATAATAACAATGTCACGACCCAACCTATGGGCCGGACCAGCACTAGGACCTGGGTCAGCCTAAAGCCCCCAAGGCCCGTAGTAAGCCTAACTATTCACTTAACCTAACTCTAAGGCCCATTTGGGCCCAATTTCAAGAAATCAACCGGACACAGTCCGGCCATAAAATGGACCTTTCAACGGGGAGTTTTTGACTCACCCGACCTGTAAACACAATAAATACTCAATTGGGGAGCTCAGCTCACCCTCCACATACTCATCAGCATAAAAATAAATGGGAGCTCAGCTCCCTCATCCAATCCAGCAAACATGCATAGAATATTAAGTTTACAGATCCAAAATAATAATTTAGTTTACAGACTCATATCAAATAAATATTTCTAACACATGCGAAAATTCTAGATGAATAAATAACCTGCGAGGGAGAAAGCAGGTTAACCTCAAAAATATCCTCCTGTGGCCTGGAAAAATATTGAACAGGAGTGAGCGTTCGACTCAGAGAGTAAAATATCAATTTTAACCATAATCTCTATAACTATCTAAAACTAATGCACCCTGTAGAGTGAAATGCAACATCAGCAATAAATCCACATCATAATAGCAAAAAGGTAATTTGGAGCACTCACACACCCAACAATATCAATCATATATATATGGGAGCTGATCCCCTATACAGCTCTCTTAATTCCAACTGTGCCAGCGAAGAACTCAGCTCGGACTTCCACTTAATAACCAAATCGGGGTCCCAGCGAAGAACTCAAGCCTTGTCTACCCCGAAGGATCGGGTCCCAACAAAGATCTCAAGCCGTGTCTACCCGTCCTATCCATAGTCCACACCACATCACACGCACGCCAACGCAAGCACACTGCTCCAAATTACCACAACAACATACATGGCACTTTCACAGTTATGAATGCAACATAAATCGTGCCTAAAGTTTATCTACATAGATATATGCATATAAGTGATGCATGGGCATGCTTGAACATATAATAATAGTGAAATTACAATTAAAATTAATATTTTACTCACAGACTTGATAACGGTCACTGTGGCGGCTGGGCGGAGGAAGAAAGCTGTCCCGGCTCACCTGACAATTAAATTACAATTATTTAATACAAATGGCTCAATACAAATTAAGAAAAGACCAAATACGTCCTAAGTAGTGCCGAAAATCCGGCAGAATCTCCCATATACCTAGGACCTACCCAACCTGTAAAAAGGCTCAAAACACACTTCTATATTCGCAACTCATATATCCACAATTCAATCACATCACACAGCCCCTCCTGGGCCCATCAAATCAGTCATTCATCACAATATGTAAAATTTCAATTTAGTCCTTATAATTGATCATTTTTGCAAAAACTACCCAAACAAGCTCTAAAAATTCTAAAACTTTGCCCCGCGGTCCTTAGCAATATTACTAGGCTATTTCAAAAAGAATCATAATTTTCTGAGCTACCACAAATATTTTATGAATTTTTAATCCAATTTAAGCACTAGAAAATTACGAAAAAGCAAGGTTTGGGTTTACCTTTGCCGATTCTGACTCCTGGGATGCGCTCGAGACGTCTGACAATGGGGGGTAGCCAAAACCTCGGTCCAATTTGGAGACTTTTCCAGAACGCAGTGCATCGACGGAAATTCACTGCACCGCAATCGCCGAATTTCCGCGAATTGAAGATACCTACACGAAGCCCACAACACGGGGGTTAGTACATAAATTTTTCAGAATTTTCTAAGCTCATTTAATGCTCGGAAAACACTGCGAAGTTCTGTGGGATCCACTGAAAAACGGTGTCGGAAAATTTTGAAATTTATATCCCCGCGAAGCTCTCGACGAGTGGAGCGCTCTGGTACTCTCAGTTTTCTCGTGGGGTTCACGGTTTGCGAGAAATCTAGCCCGAAAGTCAAAATGGGCTAAAACTTTTCGGGCAAAAATTGGACAAATCGCTCGATGGATTTCGGTGTTCTTGGTGTCTATGGAAAGCTCTCGACGAGTAGATGAGTTTAGACACAAGACCCGGTTCGATTGGTGGCCGGATCGGCCGAATTTTGGCCTGGAAGACAAAAGGTCGCGCGCTGTAGCTTCGGAGCCGCTTCGGCTGCCCAGGCCGCGGCCGGCCGTGGGGGAGGGCTGAGGCGGCGCACCGGCGAGGTGGGGTGGCAGGGGAGGCGGCGGCGCAGCAAGGGGAGGAGGGAGGAGAGAGAAAAAGGAGAGAGAAGGGGAGGAGGAGAAACGCGCGCGGGAGAGGAAGAAAAGGAAGAAGAAGGCCGGTCCGATCTGATCCGGTTCGATTCAGTGGTTCGATTCAGAATACAAAATTTTGAATTTTTACTCACGGACCTAAAAATGAGGTCCAAAATTTCAAAAATTTGAAAAACTCGAGAAAATTTCGTAGACTCCAAATATATTTTTAGTTTTGCCACGTAGTCTTTAAATTAATTTTTAAAAATCATCAAAGTTTATATTTTCGGAAAATCGAACCCAATTTTTAAAATCCGAAAAATCTCAAATAATTTCTTAAAATTTAAATAAAATTAAAATATTAATAATACTCATAAAATAATAAAATTTAAAATTTTGGGGTGTTACAAACAAACTTAAACACCTTAATTTTTTTAACAAAATTAACTTGCTAAAAATTAAATAGAACTGTTGTTAATTCAAAAATATAATAAATATTTTATATTATGAATTACTACGACAGCCTAAAATTGAAAAACTTATCTAATTTATCTCAAATTTATTTTTTCCAAAAAAATAATGAAAAGCAAATTTAATTAAAAATATATAAAAAGTTATTTTAACCATCCTAATTTGAGATATGTTTTATCACACTCACATATGTCTAGTGGATATATATATATATATATATATATATATATATATATATATATATATATATATATATATATATATATATATTAAAAAGTGAGAAACAATTTTTTTTTTAAAATACAAGCTTCATTAAAATGACAGAAATTTAATTATTTCAATTGAAACAGATGTTGAGCTAGGAATCTACCATTTGAGAGAGGGAATAAATATTAATAAGAAACAAATGAAATTTTTATAAAAATATAGGGACTAAAACAAAAATATAAAATATTAAGATATCAAAATTAAACTATGAATGAAATTTACAGAGGGATAAAAATATTGGAGGGACGAATAATAATTTTGTAAAAAACCCCTAAAATCTTAATTTTAAAAATTGTAGAGGGTATATTGTAATTTTTTTTTTGAAAAAAATACATCAAATTTTTGGATAATTTTTTAATTTTAGAAACTTGTAGGAGACATGGTCCCTTATTTCTAAGTAATTCTACCCTTAAATTAAAACTTGCTTTAACGACATGGTATGAACTATTTTATTGATGTATTATAAAGTGAGAAACTAATTTATTTGATTTTGATAATATATAGATTAAATTATATACTTAATAAAATATTAAATATTAAAGTGTAAATTATCCTACAAATATTTATTTTTAAAAAATTATCACTGTACCCCTAAATATTTTTAAAATTTCAGGGGGTCCAAATGCCCCCTTGGCTCTAACCTCCCTCCGTCCCTGGTCAATAGCCAAAATAAAACTAAACCCACTTCAACTCCATATATGTATGTCCAAAAGAAAATGTCAACATCTACTTTAATAAACATCTAGATATTTTTTTCTTATATATATTCTCATGCAAACTATGCATTTAACAAATCTTAGGCAATGGCTGGCCATAAATGTATACACTTCCTTTCATTTATTGTCCTCTTGACCATCACCACTGGATCAGGATGCGTCACGGCGTCGCCACGGGCAATCAAAGGTGCTTATTAGCCTTCGTCATCTGAAACTTTTCCACCTTCTGCCATAGACACAAGTTTGTTCACTCATATATACTATGCTTTTCTTATGCCAAATAATGTCACGTTCAAGTTTGAAATACCCGATTTGACTGCCACTCCCCTCCTTGATTTTGCAACTACCCTTCATCGTAAAAATCATCCAATGAAAACCCTCATCTCTATTGGCGGAGGAGGCACTGATCCTCAGCGGTTTGCTAGGATGGCATCAAAGGCAAAGCCACGTAAGGTGTTCATAAATTCAGCTATTGAAGTAGAAAGAAAATTTGAGTTTGATGGGCTGGATCTTGACTGCGAAACTCCTAAGGACCCAAAAGAGATGCAAGACCTGGGTTTTTGTTTAAAGAATGGCGTGATGCCATCCAAAAGGAGGCTAAGTTCACAAAAAAAGGCCTCCACTATTGCTCACGGCTATTGTGTACTTTTCCGTCAAGTTCTTATGGACTGAAACGTAATGGAAATTCCCAATGGTACCGATAAGGGAAAACTTGGACTGGATTAATGCAATGTGTTGTGATTATCATGGTTCATGGGACACTACATCCCCGGGGGCCCAAGCTGCATTGTCACTAATATAAGTACAAGCAGGGACGGAGGGAGGTTCAAGCGAAGGGGGCCCAACGCCCCCCTGAAATTTAAAAAATTTTTAGGGATATAGTGATAATTTTTTTAAAATAAATATTTTATAGGATAATTTACACTTTAATACTTAATTTTTTATGAAGTATATAATTTAATTCATATATTATCAAAATCAAATAAATTAGTTTCTCACTTTATAATTCATCAACAAAATAGTTCATATTATGTCGTTAAAGTAAGTTTTAATTTAAGGGCAGAACTACTTGGAAATAAGAGCTTCCCCAAACAAGTTTCTAAAATTAAAAAATTACCCATAAATTTGATGTATTTTTTTCAAAAATAAAAAGACTATATACCCTCTACAATTTTTAAAATTAAGATTTTAGGAGTTTTTTACAAAATTATTGTTCATCCCTCCAATATTTTTATCCTTGTGTAAATTCCATCCATAGTTTAATTTTGATATCTTAATATTTTATATTTTTATTTTAGTCCCTGTATTTTTATAAAAATTTCATTTATTTCTTATTAATATTTATTTCCTCCACTAAAATGATAGATTCCTAGTTTCACATCTATTTCAATTGAAATAATTAAATTTTTATCATTTTAATAAAACCGATAACTTAATCATTGTATTTTCAAAAACAAATAGTTTCACAATTTTAAATTATATATATATATATATATATATATATATATATATGTGAGTGTGATAAAACATATCTAAAATTAGGATGGTTAAAATAACTTTTTATATTTTTTTAATTAAATTTGCTTTTCATTATTATTTTCAAAAAGAAAAAAAAATTAAGATAAATTAGATAAGTTTTTCAATTTTAGACTATTATAGTAATTCATAATATAAAATATTTATTATATTTTTGAATTAATAACAGTTCTATTTAATTTTTAGCAAGTCAATTTTGTTAAAAAAAATTAAGGTGTTTAATTTTGTATTATAGATTAATTGTAATAGCGTATTAACTTTTATGAAAAATTTTCTTGTCAATTTTAATTTATTTAACAAATAACATATTTTAATTGAATTTTCCTAAATTAAATTTCTAGCTCCGTTACTAAGTACGCTCTTAAGTCATGGATTGACACATGGTTGTTATGGGTCTGCCATTGTTTGGGATGACTTGGAAGCTCGAAGACCAAAATGTAAACGGAATTGGAGCACCGGTGGTCGGAGTTGGCCCCGGATACAAAGGTGTGCTGACTTTTGCCGAGGTGGTGAAGTAGAGAATTGAGCAACAATGATATATGATGCAGAAACTGTATCCACATATTTATATGCTTCATCATCATGGATTGGGTATCATGATGCCTTGTCCTCCACTACTAAAATAGGGTATGGTCAGGCCCTTGAATTCGTGGGTATATCTTTTGGGCCCTTAGCTATGATGATGAGTGGAAAATCTCAGTATTAATGGATAAATTAATTTATCTATTTAGCTCAATAGTATTAGAGTCAAAACTGAGAGATCTTGAATTTAAGTTTCAATTAGAGCATATTGTAAAAAAAAATAAAAATAAAAATAAAAAAATCTTCAGCCTGTTATAATTGAATTATGAGAAACTGGAATACAAATTTAACGATTTGAAAATTGAATTGAAACCTTTGGAGTGTTTACTATCCTCTCCTTTGAATTATGAGACCAAGGAGAAGGTAAGAAAGTCAATTCTTTTGAAATGAAACTTTTAAGCTACTTGATGACAAATTACAACAAATCCTACGCCTGCATTTTCCAAAGAAATTTGTGTTTTATTATCACCAACAATAAAAACCTGTTAAGAAAAATTGATCACTATGTTGCATTTACAATTGAAAACCAGGAAGATGGAGCATCATACTATAATCTTTGTTAATTGAAATTCATACTTGGCTTTTCTTTTTCTTCTATGTATTTGCCACTTTCACTTGTTTATTATAAGTGGAAGCATAAAAGAATGTGTTTGGAATATAATCATATATCAACACCTGCTTTTTAATGTTGATGCTCAATCTTAAACCTCACTCTTGAAATCCCAAAATTCTTAGCAAAAGGTTAAATGTATATCACTTGAAAATATTGAAAATTTGGTTACCAAAACTATTAGGTGCTACGGATTGAAGCTTTCTTATTTGGTAATTCAGTTTTCGTTAATATTCCACATTGATTTGGAATAGGAGTAATGTGTCTCTTATAAAGTCTTGAGCACACCTCCGCTCTTAAATTAGCTTTTGATGTTGAGTTAGGCTTGGCCTAAGATTGCATCAGAGCCTTCCCAATCGAGGTTGAACCTCCCATAAGTGTTTAACTCCTCTAGCAAGAGGAGGGTGTGTTAATATCTCACATCTCTCTTTGAAGCTGTGGTTGCTTGGGGATGCCTTTCCTGCTTGGGATTTTACCAACTCCGTCAAGCTCATCTCCACTTAGATTTTCCATCAAATTTTTTTTTAGACTTCTAACACCAAGAACAGAAAAGAACCAATCATATGAATTGTATGGAAAAATTAAAAATGGTTTACACAAAAATCATTTAAGAATGTTATTATTGTATCGTATTAGCATTAGATTAGCAACTTAGAAGTGGAGTTTTTACTTTTTAATTATAACAGAGGATGCTATAAATTCAAACTTGGCTAATGAACTAATAATACTGCTTTAAGCATATATTAACATTGCTCTTTCTTGTAGTTTTAACACTTTTGTTATTACTAGTTGGACCAGTAATAACACTAATTTTCTTTTCTTGGACATGAGTAAAAATCATTTTCTCTCCATCATGCACTTGCCAAATTCTTTTCACATAAATGGATTATGGAAAGCAAGATGTTGCATATGTCACACCCTACTCCCCTATAAGATGTAACAAGATCTCGTAGTATACCTAATGAATTACCGTACTTCTCCTATCGATAATCCATTAAATATACTACAAGGGATTTTAAAACAATTTTTGGAAAATTTAAGTCATAGATTAAAATCTGGTGTTATAAAATTTTTTTAAAATTTCGGCAAAGTGCCGGCTGTATTTTGAGAAAACAGTTCTTCAATCCTGCAAAAGAAAATGCTCCCAATATGTTTTCTCAAATACAACTCCAATAAACTTTATTTCAATTCACAATTCAATTCTCAATAAACAATCAATTCATTTTCAAACCAATCTCATCATGAAGAAATATTTCATTGATTATAAAACTCAAAATTTATATTACAAAACTATTCAAGTAAATGAAATCTCAAATTTACATTTAATTACATACCAAAATATTTTACAAGAGTTTTTATACAACTGCTCAAATAATTTACATACATATTATTACATGCATACATCAAAACCAATGTACATGGGTATACCTATAATATACCTGGAGCTGATCTGAAAGTGTCTTCAAAGAAACTTACTCACTGCTCTATGCTCTTCTTACCTGTGACAGTATACAAAGCTATCGCTGAGTGGTGAACTCAGTGGTGCACAACTATAATTTAAAACATAGTACAATATACATTGACAAAATTTACAGTAAATAATTTGGAAATCTGAATACTCATCAAATTCCAAAACTCAAAATATTCATTGCCAATAATGTAAATCATTTGTATGAAATGACTTTGATCACGAAATTTAATTTATCAAATCATGACTAACCATTTAAGGTAGTTCCAACAAAATCAATTATACATAAATCATAACGGAAATCATAATTCTTTACTGTTCAAAAACATTCTGTGTCTCAAAAATCATGTTGTATCTCAAAAATCATCCTTTATCTCAAAAACCATGCTGTATCTCAAAAATTATGTTGTATCTCAAAAATCATTCTTTATCTCACTAACTATGCAAGACTAATCCGAAAAGGGCCATATTTGATGTGATTCTAACTCCCTATGGTCAGGGAGGTCGAATCAGATTCTAACTCCCTATGTTCGGGGAGGTCAAATCATCGTGCACAGTACCATCACAATAATGAATCTTCCGCAAGGGCCATAACGATAAAATAAACTTAGATCTAACCTCAAATCAGAGGAAAATCTAAGCCTGTGCACCTACCATGGTAATCAAAACACAACTAACTCCATTGTCTTCTCAACAAATGAGAGAGACGGGTAATAACCTAGTTAAGCATCTATAGTGAGATATAAAATAATATCACAATCCTTTTAGTGAGCAAAAATCACAATATAATTCGATTCAAAGTCAATTCCAATATCCAATAATTTTTATGCTCATCACAATTCAAATCATAAATTTGCATTTTTTTTCTCATGAAAATTACCATCGCAATTCAAAACATGTTCTATCACAATTTTTCAAAATATAATTTATTCAATCCATAATAATACTTAATACTTGTGGAAATACCATTTCACAAAGCTAAATTCATACATACTATAACAATTTCAATAGTCATTGAATTAAATCTAATAATACATAAGAAAAATATGTCATTAAATCATATGAAATATTTAGAATAAAATCAGTTAAAAACTAGTTGTGCACAAACCTCTGATAACTGTCTCTTGGCTCTGACTCAGTATTTCCTTCTCCTTCCCTGAGTCTTTGCTAACTGAGAAACACAATTTGAAGTGTTTCAGTATTCATTTAAACTGTCTCTAAGAATAAGGTTCAATAATTAATTTATCGAATTCTATTATTTCCTTAGTCAACCTAATATGTCGACCCTCGATGCATTCTAGGTAAATTAGGTTTTAATATTACTAATATGTCACATTCAATAGTCTTTTAGGGTTGGTACATGTTACCAAATTCATTTCCATGTATCTTGCATTTTCTTGCAATTTGCTGGATTCCGAGATACTAGTTTGACCTAGCCGGACGACCTAGTTCTCTCGGTTTTCTGGTTTCGGTCAAAACTACAAACTTGTAGATCTATGTCTTATTGCACATGGGGCAAAATTTTAGGTCCAAGTTATGGTCATTTTACTATTGCTGGTCAAAATGCATCAAAATTGGTCACTTTGGGTCATTTTAGGTCATTTTAGGTTCGGCCAGTTTTTGGACCCGAAATTTTGCAAGCTATTTGACTTGCTTATGGTCATTTCTGGGCTTTGGTGTCTTCATAAGACTTGTAGATATGGGTCTTAACTATTCATGGTCAAAATTTCAGGTCAATTGGACCTGTTTTGAGTGAGTTATGGCCTAAACACTAACAGCTGCCCAAATGGTCAATTTTTAGACCTTATTTGCACTTAATCCGGATTTGGTCATTTTTCAAGCTACCTTGCAAGCAGAATTTTGGCAAGCTTCCTTCATGAAAGTTGGCACATTTTGTGTCTAGTTTCACCTCCAATTGGTTTCATACCAATTGGAGCCACACACTTAAAGTTATAGGCCTAAAACACAAACTGCCTTATTGTATTTCTTTCATACCCATCAAGGATCACTCCTAACACTTACTAAACTCAATATTCAAGTCAATTCTGGTTGTATCATGACCTAAACATAATTTACAACACATTATAGGTCATTTTGGAAGCTTACAATTACATTCAACATACACCATAAAGTGCAGAAATTTTCAACTCAATTTACAATAATTCAATCACCCAACCATAACACTTTTTTCATGTCCAACTTCACACCATCATATATACACTCAAACTGCCCTAACATCCAACACAATTCAACATTAATATACCATAAACCAAGTATGAATTCCAGCATTCTTCAAGAGTTAACAACCTGCCACAATGGTACCTTTACATTCCATTAATTTCCAAGCTTAAAATTTCAATTCACATTTACATATACTAAGTATACATCACCCAAACAATTTCCTACACAATATACATTTAATCAATCATTTAATTCACCATTTACAAGAAAAAATAAACTGCCTTCAAAGTGTTTCCATGGCTGCCAAAAGTACACATCCCCATTCAACATCAAACCTCAAAAATTTCTCCATAAATTAAACACCCATAACATCTTTACAAGCTTTAATGAAGCAATAACCCAAAAATACAAACTTACCACTTTGGAAATTCTTCAAAACCTCTCCAAAACTTGGTTTTCTTGTTGCCTATCTACTGCCCATGTTGTGTAGAACAACTTTAGTGAAGGAATCAAGTGGAAAAGGTGAATTAATCAAGGTTGTATAGAGGTCCTTCCATGGCCAACAATGGTGGTTTGTGTGGATGCTTGAATTCGGCAAAGTGAGGATTTGAGGAAGAAAGAATGCTGCAAATTGTGAGTGGGACCAATTCTGTTTTTTTTTTATGCTTAAGATATCCCATAGTGGTCCATTAAGTGATTAAAGAATTGAAGTTAATGTTTAACTTTCATTTATTCCACATTAAACCCATAATTTTTCTTATTCATACAACACATAATATTTCATTTTTTTATGGCATTTTCAAACTTTATTACCATTTATTTTTAATGGACATTTAGGTGCAAAGACAACTCGGGGTGTCAAATGACCACAATGCCCCTGTTCGGGTTGCATTCCCGATTTTTCGGTAACACCGGGTTTTGTCCGTTTTTCGATTTCTCACTTTTCTTTGTACTAATTAATTAATTTTTCTTTTAATATTTCTAATGATATTTGTATTTCAATAGGTGTCTATTTAAGTCCTAAAAATATTTTTCAGGGTTCCCCGCGGTCCAGGACTAGTCAACGATCCACGCTGCGACTTCCCGGTGCGGTCACCCATCGCTAGGGTTCTCGGCTCGCTTAACTTGGTTACATTTCTTTGCTATTATTTTTCCTTTGTTTTTCTTGTATCTTCTTTTCTTGTATTTCATTATTTTATGTCTCCTCACTCATATCGAAGTGTAGTTCTAGGTATCCTAGCTGTCCAGACAACACTGATCACTGGAACAGTAGAACGCACTACGGAACATAGGGGTGTTACAGCATACCTATTTTCCCTAAGAGCAACATGTATATTTGTGGTCATATAAGTCTAAAGGATGGCTTTGAGTGACGAGAGGGCTCATTTGTGTTGGCTGTTACGCATCTCTGGATTTTGCTTCTACACTACAACTAGAAAAGGTCTTCCTAATGGCATTTGAATGCCAAAGAACTTTGTGACATCTCCCTCGTCACTGTATAGCTGTGCTTTGTGGTCTGTCAGGAATGATGGGAGACTGATGTTGTTTGGGTTGTTGCGCGACGATGGTTGACTTTGGGTTGCTCCTTGCAATGCTAGAGTCGTTGGTTGGCTTCGATCATTGTTCATCTTCTATTGGTGGTAAGCCTCCTAGTGGTGGCCTGTAGCATGTAGTTTTGGATTATATCTCTTTTGTAAACCTAAGGTTTCTATGTTGAGAAAGGTTCTAATTAGTGGGTAGGGTTTTGGCTAGGTTTGGGGTGAATTGTTTCTTTGGGCTTGTTACCAACTTCACAGTTTGGTCCTCCTTTCTATCCTGTTGTATTCTTTAGATCCAAAATAATTTTCTTGGCCTTTTGGCATTTTTATGCAAGATGTTTGTTACAAAAAAAAAGGGTATATTTGTGATGCAAATTGGCATTTTATAAGATTTTAAAACTTAATTACATTTTACTTCCCAAATTGATGTATTATAAAATACTTTAATCTCTTAAAATATTATATATTTCATTTATAATATAATAAAGACTAAAATTATTAACCTTAAAATCAATTATATTTAATTCAATGGTATTAGAGTCATCTCTAAAATTACGAGATTCTGAGTTTGAGTTTAAGTGCAAACTAAATATTATTAATCTAATGACTAACATTATTTCTTTTCTTTTGCAACTTTTCATATTAAAGAAATTATATCTAATGCAATATCAATTTCAGTTTTGGCTTAACGCAGCATATGGTCATCCTCACTCTAATTCCTAATTTCTTTGGTTAACACCAACTTATTGGGTAGATCAGATAATCACCCAAACCACTTCCATTAAGAATTTGTTTAGTATTGTTGTTAAAGCTGTGATTAAAAAAATATTTTTAAAATATATTAATAGATAATATTAAAAATATAAAATTAAATTTAATAAGTTTGAAACATTAAAATACTAAAATAATAAAATAAATTTTCAAAAACTATTTTTAACAGCATCTAAAATATTTTTTCTTAAAAAGCAGTTTTGATCCTCAAAACAGAATGCCAAACACACATTAAAACATCAATGATTTTTTTATAAAGAATTTGTTTCCCCCCTTAAAGGAAAAAAAAAAGGTTTTGAGTTAAAATTGGATGAACTAGATAATTTCAGTTTAATTTAAATAAAACCTAGGACTAGAGATACATAACATACGGCATCGGTTTTTCTTTTTGTTCTATGTATTTGCCACTTTCACTTGTTTACTATCAATGGATGCATAAAAGAATGTGTTTGGAATATAATCACATATTAACACCTGCTCTTCGGTATCAATGCTAAATCTTAAACCTCACTCTTGAATCCCCAAAATTCTTTAGCAAAAAGTTAAATGTATATCACTTGAAAATATTGAAAATTTGGTTACCAAAACTTTTGGGTGCTATGGATTGAAGCTTTCTTAATTGGTAATTGAGATACTGTTAATATTCCACGTTAATTTGGAAAAGGGTAATGTACATCTTATAAAACCTTGAGCATGCCCTTGCACTTGAGTTAGCTTTTAATGTTAGGTTAGACTCAACCTAAAATTGTATCAGAGTCTCCTCAACCAAGGTTGAAACTCTCATAAGTTTTTAACTCCTCTAGCATGAAGAGCATGTGTTAATATCCTAAATCTCTCTTTGGAGCTATAGCTGCTAAGGGATGGCTTTCCTGCTTAGAGTTTTACCAACTCCATCAAGCTCAGCCCCACTTAGATTTTTCATCATTTTTTTAATAGATTTCTAGCACTAAGAATATAAAAGAACCTATCATATGAATTATAAGGAGAAATTAAAAATGGTTCACATAAAAGTCATTTAAGAATTTTATTATTGTATCATATTAGCATTAGATTAGCAACTTAGCAGTGGAGCTTTTACTTTTTAATTATAATAGAGGAGGTTAATCAAACTTGGCTAATGAACTAGTGATACTGCTTTAAGCATATATTAACATTGCCCTTTCCTGTGGTTTTAACACTCTTGCTGTTGCTAGTTGGACCAACAAGAATACTAATTTTCTTCTCTTAGACATCATTGAAATTCATTTTCTTTCCTTTATGCACTTGCCAAATTCTTTTCACATGGAAAGTAAGATATTACATATATATTTTTCTTGAGAGGAACAGGTATATTTGTGATGCAAATTTATACTTTATAAGATTTTAAACTTAATTACATTTTACTTCCTAAATTGATGTATTATAAATACTTTAATCTCTCAAAATATTATATATTTCAATTATAATACAATAAAGATTAAAATTATTAACTTTAAAAGCAATTATTTTTGATTCAGTGGTATTAGAGTCGTCTTTAACATTGCAAGATTTTGAATTCGAACTCTAATCGAAATTAAATATTATTAATCCAATAGCTAACAATATTTCTTTTCTTTTGCAACTTTTCATATTAAAGAAAGTATATGTAATGCACTATCAATTTCAGTTTTGGCTCAGCCAAGCATCAGGTTGTTCTCACTCTAATTCCTAGTTTGGTGGAATTCTTTGGTTAATATTAACTTATTGGGTGGGTTAGATCTATCAATTTGTTTGTTTAGCATTGTTGTTGAAGTTGATGTTGAGAAAAATAATTTTTTAAAATATATTATTGGATAATATTAAAAAATAATTTAAAATTAAATTTGATAAGTTTTAGTTATTAGAATATTAAAATAACAAAATAACTTTTTTTTAAATTATTTTTTATAACTGCATATCCAAAAGGTTTTTTTTTTTTTTTTTTCTTGAAAAACAGTTTTGGTTGATGCCAAACGTGCAGTAAGGCTTGGATGATGTGCGATTAAACAGTTTTAGAGAACTAAGATCTAACTATAGAATTTTGGTTTCAGTTTATGTTTCGATCAAATATAATAGTTAATTTTTTAGAAAAAATGGTTTCCCTCTTAAAGGGGAAAAAAGGGTTCGCCTTAAAATTGGATGAACTAGATAATTTCAGTTTAATGTAAATAAAACCTAGGACTAGAGATAATTTGCAATGTGGCAACTGACAGAGGACATAAGCCTAGGATTTTGGGGAGGAAGTGGTGTGATTTCACTCCTCCATCAATCTAGGGTTTTCATCTTGTGCAGAAAAATTGAACATGCAACTCACTCTTGAATTCAAGTAAATCCTTTCGTTCCTTTTTCCTCTGAATCTCACTAGTTCTTGTTTCAGATATTTCTTCTTTTTCATTAGATTGAAATGAGTAGTTGAATTTTCTAGTCAGGCAAGAGGAATGGATTAGTGCTATTTTGTTATGGGCTTAGTGTTGTCTCATGAATTGATATGCTTCATGAGGATTATTTCAAAGTAATTGATGTGGAATTCATGCCCTACCTATTCACTTTCTTTAGCTGAGGGGTTTGAGTTTTGATTGCTTTTGACTCAATAACCAAATCTTTATGGCGTTATCTGACTATAGGAGCTATCTTATGCCTTTCTTGCTCAGAGTTTTAACAACTCTGTCAAGCTCAGCTCCACTTTGATTTCCATCATTTTATAGATTTCCAACATTAAGAGCAGAAAAGAACCAATCATATGAATTGATTTAAGGAGAAATTAGAAATGGTTCACATATAAATCATTTAACAGTGTTATTCTTGTATCATTTTAGAATTAGATTTGTAACTTAGTTGTAGAGTTTTTACTTTTTAATTATAATAGAGGCGGTTATAAATTTAAGCTTGGCTAATGAACTAATAATACTAATCTAAGCGTATATTAACATTACTGTTTTTTTTTTATTATTTTTTTATTTTTTTTTTTACATTTGGCTCTAATTGCGTTTTTAACTTAAACTTCAAAGCGCTGAAAAGGAATTCAATATCACTAAAGTAAAGCTTATCTATTTCTTTCTTGTGGGTTTAACGCTCTTATTGTTGATGGTTGAACTAGCAATAACACTAATTTTTTTTCTGTTGGACATGATTAAAAGTAATTTTTTCTCCAATATGCACTTACCAAATTCTTTTCTCACAATTTCTCACAAAGTAAAATATTGCATATCTATTTTTCCTTGAGAACAACAGGTGTATTTGTGATGCAAATTGGTATTTTATAAGATTTAAAATTTAATTACATTTTACTTCCTAAATTAATATATTACAGAATACTTTGACCTCTCCAAATATTACATAAAAGACTAAAATTTTAACTTTAAAATCAATAATTTTTAGTTAAGTGGCACAGAAATCGTTGTCTATAGTTAGTTCAAGTTTCCATCGCAATCAATTATATTAAAAAAATTATTCTTTAAAATAATAAAAATTAAAATTGATTCTATCAACTTGCAAGAATAATGTAGCATCCAATATTTTATTTGAAGGATGGAGCTTCCACTTGTCCCTTCACTTTCCATAGTGTTTCCCCACAAGCAAACACTAATGGAGGACAAGCACAAAAAGACATAAGCTAAGAGCTTCCGCATAATATGCATATACTATTATTAATTATGATTATAAATAATAATGGCCTAAGAACAATTTTTTGGAAGTTTCCTTGTGTCTCATATCATCTATGTTAACTAGTTTTGAAAGTTTCTATCTTATGCATTATCATATATAATGTCAAGATTATCTTAAACAAATTGGCCTAAACAATTAGTCCATGATAGCTACTTCTCTATTTCTTACATATATTATTAATTTATTCAAAAATTACTTATTAAGAATTTTCCAGCAAATTGTTTTTTTTTTAAGTGTATTATTTTTTTTTCACTTTCTTTGTTGGAAATATATTGAAAATATAATTCAATATTTGAACATGAGCTTGTTTTTAAAAATCCTGAATTATTCTAGAAAATTTCATTTCATATTTTCACTTAGCATGTTGAATTTAGTGTTGAGACAATTGGAATGGTACAAGAGAATTCCCATTTCTCTTTGAATTTTCTTTCCTTTTTTTCTTTCATCATTATAATTTTTTACCTAAACCTAACTTCTTCAAAACAAACAGGCTCCAGTTTTTCTTATATTCAAAGCTATGGCAAGCAAATATTAAATTTTGAATTTATTTAGGATTAAAATTTTATTATTATTATTATTATTATTATTATAAAAAACCCATCTTTAATATTTTATAGCACAAACTTTGAATAGGTCACAGCCTCTGCAGGGGATGGTTTCTGGATAAACTAATCCTTTACCTAATCCACTACTGACCAAATCATTGTTTTATTCGACATTTGAACTCATAACTCGATATCATAGTGATCAATAGGCAAAATAAAAACTAAACGCACATTAATTCCAACAGCAAACCTCCATGTATGTCATGTCTATAAAAAAATGTCAACATCCACTTTAAATAAATATCTAGATATTTTTTCCTATATATATTCTCACGTGAACTTTGCATTAGATGAATCCTTGGCAATGGCTAGCCTTAAATTTATACACTTCCTTTCAATTATTATCCTCTTGACCATCACCGCTGGTTCAGGATGCGCCATGGCGTCGCTGCCAGCAGTCAAAGGTGCTTATTGGCCTTCATGGTCTGAAACATTTCCACCATCTGCCATAGACACAAGCTTATTCACTCATATCTACTATGCTTTTCTCATGCCAAATAATGTAACGTTCAAGTTCGAAATACCCGATTCGACTGCTGCTCTCCTTCTCAATTTTGCAACCACCCTTCACCATAAAAATCCGCCGGTGAAAACCCTCATCTCTATTGGCGGAGGAGGTGCTGATCCTCCTATGTTTGCTAGGATGGCATCAGAGGCAAAGTCACGTCAGGTGTTCGTAAATTCAGCTATCGAAGTAGCAAGAAAATTTGGGTTTGATGGGCTAGATCTTGACTGGGAATTCCCTAAAGATCCAAAAGAGATGCAAGACTTGGGCCATTTGTTTAAAGATTGGCGTGATGCTATCCAAAAGGAGGCTAAGTCCACAAAAAAGGCTCCTCTGCTGCTCACGGCGGCCGTGTACTTTTCCGTCGAGTTCTTATGGGATGAGATATACCGAAAGTTTCCAGTGGAACCAATGAAAAACAATTTGGACTGGATTAATGTAATGTGTTATGATTATCGTGGTTCGTGGGATACAACAGCCACAGGAGCCCAAGCTTTATTGTATGATCCAAAGAGTAATATAAGCACAAGCTATGGGCTTGCATCATGGATAAGGGCCGGAATGCCTCAGCACAAGGTTGTTATGGGCCTGCCATTATATGGGAAGACTTGGAAGCTCAAAGACCCCAATGTAAATGGAATCGGAGCCCCGGCGGTCGGGGTTGGCCCGGGAGACGACGGTGTGCTGATTTTTTCCGAGGTGGTGAAGTTCAACAAGAAGAATAGAGCAACAGTGGTGTATGATGCGGAAACTGTATCTACATATTCGTATGCTGGATCAACATGGATTGGGTATGATGATACCATGTCCACCACTACTAAAATAGGATTTGCTAAGGCTCATGGGCTTCGTGGGTATTTCTTTTGGGCCATTAGCTTTGATGATGAGTGGGAAATCTCAACACAGGGTAAATTCAGAATCTTACTTCATTTCCCTTCTTATTCAGTAATTTTTTTTTTTTTTTTATATAACTTTCATTATGGTGATGTTGACAAAGCATTTTTTGCAGCTTCAAGGGCATGGACTATTTGATGAATTATATTGAAGATTGGGAGATGGTATAATTTCAAGTTTCCTAAGGGTTGATTAGAGATTAATTCAAGCAAATGGTTATGAATGGAAATTTAAATATCATCTTTTTTTTTTTTTAATTGTGTGCAATTATTAAATTTACTCTCATAAAAGTCTACAACGTTGATAAATTAGTATTAGTAAAGTGTTTTACTGGGGAAAGATTGTATAAATTACTCAAACACCACTATTTTATATAGAGGGTGAGACTCAAATCTTTCAATCTTTCTATTATTTAGATGGTTTTTGCACTGATAGGGGGAGGGGGCTGGGAGTTGCCATGGCCCCCTAACTTTGTGAAAAATAAAATTACACATGTATTTTTATGAATGAAAATTTGTTACAAGTATATATATATATATATATATATATATATATATATATATATATATATATATATATATATATATATATATATCATGTTACTTTGGCTCCCTCTAAAGATAAATAACTCGGTTATTGAATGTTTGATTTAATATATAAAAATTAGCTTATAAACACTTGTGCTTATAAGTTAATAAGTTGATTTAAATTTATAAGCATTTAAAATTTTAAACAATTACATGTTTGGTTAAAGTATTTATAAGTAGCTAATAGTGAAATTTTAAAGTTAAATAAGGGTAATATGGTCAAGTATTTAGTCAAACTTACTTATAAAAATCAAAATAAAAAATTAATCCCATTTGATTTTTTTTATAATTTATAAGCTCAAAAAATTCTTTAAACAAATAGATTAACTTATTTTTAGATTTTATAAGCTGTTTTGATCAACATATAAGTTACATAAATGCCATTTTAATTTTAAAATTAGAATGATCTATTTGATTATGCTATTAGAGGGCATTTGACTTTGCTTATAAAAATTACCTTATCAACATATATACTTATAAGTTAATTTGAACTTATAATTATTAAAAATTTTAAATAATTATATATTTTTATTAAAATACTTATAAATGACTGATAAATAATTAATGTGTTTAGTATTATAATCACATTTATTATTAAAATGACTTAAAAAAAATATTAAATAAAATATATATTAAAATTTTAGAAATTTTAGAAATTAAATGAGATAAACATAATAAAATACTTTGTATAATTAGCTTATAAGGAACAAAAGTAAACCACCATTTTCTTATTTGGCAATTCACCTCAATTTCTGTATAGAGGCAGTTAGAAGAGTCAGAAAAGGAAAAAAAAGCCCATCATTTCCTTATTCACGTCAAATTTTAATTAATAGTTATTTCCAATATATTAATAAAATATTAAAAAAATTATAAAGTCTCGAAATCCAAGTCTCCATCATAACTCATTGCCTAAAAAAATATAAAACAAACACTTAAAGAGAAGACTTGAGAGGTAGATCATCAGTAGAGGCAGAACTAGTTAAGGGGTTGTGCCCTTACAAATTTTAAAATTATATTTTTCTCATAAAATTTAATAATTTTTTGAAAAAAAAAAATTGTTTGTCCCCTAAAATTTTTAAATTTAAAATTTATTTATAAAATTTTGTATATTCTTTTAGAAAAATTACTATTTATCCCCCTAATAAATTTATTTTTATTTTAGCCTTCGTTTTTCTAGGTAAATTTCATTCATATTATTTAATTTTGATATCTTAATATTTATATTTTTATTTCAGTTCTTATATTTTTTATTTTAAATTTTCATTTAATTTCTTTTTAATATTTATTTTTAGTCCCCAAATATTAATTTTTATTTCCCCACCATCATCACTCAACCCATCTCAAATTTTGCAGAAACTAGCTAGTTGTTGTAGTCCCATGCACTTTGAGCTGCCAGAAAACCTGTAAAACCCAAAAGGGATATAAAAAACTGGTTTAAAGGAATTGATTTTTATTGCTAAACCCAGTCTACCGTGGACCTAAGATATAGAATGTATGATGAGATATATTTATTAAATATATGAGTTTCATATATTTATATATTAAATTTATAGTAAATCAGATTTAGATAAAAATTTAAAATTATTTAACAACAATGTATAGCGCTTTAACTAACATTCTTAAATGTCTTTTGGCTCTTAGGACGCATCATTAATCATTATTTAAGGAAACTAATTGTAATCTTATTAATTCTCATGAGGGTAATAATTAATGATAATTATATATATGAGTGTTGTATTCAGATCTAATCAATAACAAATCTTCTTCACCAAAAATAACCAAAAAGAAAATATAAGTAAGGTTATATATATATATATATATATATATATATATATATATATATATATATATATATATGTATTGTTTTATTTCACTCCATTAGACTTTAAACTTATAACTTCACTGTTTCATAAAATAATAAAAAAAAATCATCGATGTAGCGTTTAATTATAGTAGTTTTTTTTTTTATTACATGTGGGGGATGACAAAATCGAATTTAGGTCTCTAAGATTCAACATATATGTAATTACCATTAGGCTATATCTACCGTTGCCTATTAATTATGTTAATTTTTTTATATAAAATATGTAAGAATTTCATTCATCAAATTCAAATAATTAATACAATAATTTAGGGAGGGCAGATCCCTCTCCTAAAAGACCAAACTAGAAACAGATTGTCATTACACAACAAAATTCATTGATCTTACATGAAATCCTATCGAGCAAAATAAACAAACATATATTCAAAGTGGGGTTGGGAGGGAAGGTGGTTAGCCGGTAGCGCCCATCTATAGGAAAAGGGAGACTTGCAGCACTGTAGATTAGAGAATGAGATAGCAAGCTGGTCATCAGATGAAATTTATCAATAATCAATTTCAATTATACCTTGCAGCACTGTAGATTAGAGAATGAGATAGCCCAAGACCACTTAACCTTCTCTCTGATAGATTTGTTTCCATCATACCTTGTCCAGTTATTTTCTCCATGTGAGTGAGTTGATACCATGTCCTCATCATACACCTCTGTACCAGCATTTGATGAACTGAAATCTAATATATCACTATAAGGCATAAAACCATTTGCAGGCATGACTCCCACAGCAGGAGTTCCAATTTCATTCACATCAGGATGTTGCAATTGCCATGTTCTTTCATATGAGGGCAGGCCCGTCACAAGCTTCTTTGGAGGTTCCCCAGCTCCAATCCAGGCTGATAGGCTTATATGCAAAGCATGTTCAACTTTGGCTGAAGTGTTCCAACTGTTAAAATAAGGTAGACTTTACTGCTCCAGATCAGATCATTAAGAGCTTAGAATACAAAATAATGTTAATTGATAAAGGTAACTAATTTCATATCCATAGTTGTCGCAGAATGATTATTAAACTTTGCCTAACTTTCTAAGATGATAAAGATACCTGATTTGGATTCATAGTTGTCGCAGAGAGATGATTAAGTGCCTGACTTCTTTTTTACTAAGTTTTAAGATTCATGTTGGCATCCTTACATGTTTCTTATCAAATTGATGAAGATGTTGCTTAAAAACATTCGTCTCAAGCCTCTCTTATCATCCAAGTCTATCCGTTGGGTGAAAGATTTCTGGCAAGAATGAGGATAGCAGTTCCTACTTGAAGTCTTGCTTGGTTTTAGGTGGTTGTCAACAAGATAATTCACACAAACAATTAATATAGCCTAGAGAACAAATGAGTTTTAATCCGATCATATTAGAGTCATCCTTAAAATGAAGGCTTGGAATTGATCCCTAGTCAAAACCCAACCAACAATTAAGGGTTATGTAGAGAAAATGCAATACTTCACCATGTCAAGTTACAATTAATTGTCCTTGGTCCTTTCCAGAACACAGGCCTTGCCAGGATGACAGAATATAGACACGACAGACTCTTAGAGGATATTTAAATTGAATGGGGATGAAATGCCTATTTGGAATTGAGCTTCCAACCCAAAACTATTTTCCTGGAAAAAAAAAATCATCATTTTAGATTTTACAAAAAACAATTTGAAAAAAAATATTTTATTATTTTAATATTTTTATAATTAAAATTTATCAAATTTAATTTTAAATTATTTTTTAACACTTGCTAATTAATATATATTTTTTTTAAAAAATACCTTTCGCGCTCCAACAGTCAAAATCTTAACACATTCGCTTGTCAAATTCGGAACAGCCTGTTTTATGTAAACTTCGCTAATTTTGTCTAAAGTTATCCTTTTCATTAATTAATAGAACTTAACGAAATAACAAAGGGAAGAAGAATATGGCCAAGTGCATATGGAATAAGGAATTGAATGTGCTTACTTAATCTCATTTAGGAGACAGCCCAATGATACTTATAATTTGTTGTTAATTGAATGTGAACGCTGATCTCATCTTATTGTCCTAGGATGGAATAGCTTTCTAGGCAATTCAAAGACTCCATGTTTTCGCCCAACATGATGCAGGTGAGTCCCTACTCACAAGGTTTTGGGGCCTGATTCCAACTATCAAAACAGGACTAGTACAAAACAGTCAGCCACTGAGCCTCTTGGCTGTTTAACACATTGCATCAATAGGCACAATCAGCTTTTCTTTTTCCATCTGAAGTTGATAATACTCTTTCAAATTAATGTACGACAGGCGGCTACGCTAGAAATGCCCTTCGCTACGACATTTTGGCTACAAGAAGCAAATGGTAGAACAATAACATGAAAATTTGCAAAAACAAACAATCATATTTTGTGAATGTCCTGAGAGCCCAGCATATTCTTGGTATCAATGGTTTTATAGAAAAGAAAAAGAAAAAAAAAAAAAAAACTCTGTTCATTAGTTTTATGGCAAATCCCTGCATAAAGATCAATCAAATTCTGGTTAATAGAAAGTAAACAACTGAATACAAGTATACAAACCCACATAACATAAACGAAGTTAATATTACCTTACTGTATCAGAATTTTACTCTTAAGGTAGGGGACGGTAATGGCCAAAGAATTGTTGAAACTACCTATGCTTTTCTTTCATCCAGTCAACAAAATTGTCTAGGATCAAAGGCCAAGCTTGATTTGCATCATAGTTCTCAAAATCTGGAAAGCTAATCTGCACAAAGAAAATGGTATTAAATTTTAAAACATGCTTAAGAATTGATAGACAAGAAGCCCAGTAGAATTTTAGCATACAGTCTGGTATTTACAAACTACTCTACTGAAAATTGACATTTACAACTGAAAAGATTGTGCCAACGAACCATGATGGAACTATATAAACATGAGTTTCTAGCATAGATAATACTTCCCCAAATATTTATTGCATGTCTGTTAAATCCATAACTAGGTATTGCAAAACTGCATGACTCTTGGAAGTTGCTACTCATTGATTCATACAAGACAGAAGCAATAATTAAGATCATTTCCAAAAGTACCTTACAGAAAGAAAAAGAAGGGGAAAAAAGTAAAGCCGTAAACCCTGGAAAAATTTCTTGCAATTTTTGGATTTATCAATATATGCATGGTTATGAGTTCAACATTAGCAAGAGTCAATGTCCCCAAAGCTTCATACCTTAAAGTAATAATGTAAAACTATTGCATAGGACTTCTGACTAAATACAGCTATGGGAATATAAGCATATAGTTTCCTGAGAAACCCTATAAATCTAAAAGAGTAGGGGACGGGGGGAGGGGGTGGTGGTGGGCCAGGGAATCAGCTTTAGGAGGAGGAAGATACATGCAAGAAGAATTCTGAAGAATATAACAGCAAATATAATCAAATACCTCCTTGCAAAAACGAAGAAAATTCATCCATTGGTCCCAGTTTATCACTTTGTAATCACTTTGGATCTGTCAGAAAACCAGGTTGGTAAGTCATAAGACATATCATGGATGGATATTCAGAATTTCAGATAACAAGATATGCCTAAAGCTAACAAATTATAGCAGAGGCATCAACCACTTACCTTTAGATACTCAATTAATAAATCAACCTTGGAACAGAATTGGGAATGAAGTACAAGATCCAACAATTCACAAATGGTCTCAATGTCTACACTTTTTTGCTTCTCTTCTGAAATGATAAAAAGACAGAAATTATCATGATGAAAGAAAAGACAGATTAAAAGACACAAAGCAAATGCTTTTTTTTTTCTTTGATACATCATAATTTCCTTGAAGGAAAGGGTTGTCAGTGTTTAAACCCCTAATCTCCTGCATTATGAAGTAGGCGATTGACCATTGAGCTACTAGCCCAATGGCACAAAGCAAATACATTGAACTAAAGCACATCCTTGCCAATACTAAGCTCACCTGCTAGGCAATACCGAAATGCATAAGAATAGAAATCCTCGAAGTTTGCTTGTATACCCACCTTTCAAGGATAAAAAGTGCAAAAAGAGTAACACACCCAGTTTCTAGCAGTCAGCATCAAACATAGAAGACTTTCAGTAACTTTTCCAGTTTTCAGACATGCATAAATACCTCTTTCTCTAATTCAGGTAGTGCTTTCTTTAATTTGTTAAGAGTATCAGCTTGAAGAGCCTTCAACCCTGTCCGCCACTCTTCCTGATAAATAAATGGAAATGGATCATGACAAGTTCAAGAAATAAAAACATTACCACATGAAATAATGCAATTTGGCCAAATAGTTAACTGTTTGATGATAAGGACAGTGTGACTTTACTTTAAAAATAAATAGATAATAAGGCCATTTTTAATCTCCTCAAGTTGTCATTCCTCTCACATTATTGCTTGCACCATCTTTATAAAATGAATCTTTTCATGATGCCTCATTGAACACTCAAAGGGAAGAGAAACAAAAATCAAATTTTCTATTAATTCTCAAAATTCAATTGTCAATATAAAAGCACTACTAAAATACCTATAGGACATAAGTTTTTATATTATAATAACTAGTCATATTATTATTAGGAATAGGAATCCCAAAAAAAAAGAAAATACTAATCAATCTAACTAGGAATATAAAATCTAACAATAACTAGGACAATACCAAAGATGATAAAACTCTTTAAATATTCCTAAATAACAATAGAATTCCTAATCCTAAATAATAAAAATACTACTCTCTAATGAAATTTCCCAAATAATAAAAACCTAAACTTCCTAAACTTATAATGAAAAATTAAATTAGAATAATTCCTAAATCTAGTCTTCCTTGACTACATCATCCTCCCTTGGTTGGAGAAAATTTGACCTTGAGTTACGTAGTGTTGAAGAATCAAGAATTCAATTTGGAGAACACACAACCTTTTTGTATGGTGGCAATAAGATTGAAACAATGAACTTGATTCTTTCCTTCACATATGTAGAAACATCTAAAAATCAACCACAACTATAGTAGAAAGGCTTTTCAATTTACTGGGAACAAGGGAACCAGCTAAATCTTCAATTTTCATTGTCTTCTCTTTGTTATGTTTTTTTTCTTTCCCTGTCTTCTCTATAGCATGTTTTTCTTCTTTATCTAGGATTGATTCCTCAAACTTTTCTTGCTCATTCTCATCAGCTTCTTTATCTAGAATAAGTTCTTCAAAATTTTCCAACTCACTCTTATAATCTTGGATTTCAAAAGGTGAAATCTCAATAACCAAAACTTCTTATTCTTCAAACTGCAATTCTTGCTCTTTCATTATGAATTTCTTCCCTTGCATCTTTTTAAGTTGTAATTACAACTTTCCCAACTTTGCTTTCACCCTAAACAAAGTTTCTTCTAGGTGTTCCTCACCTTTTTTTTTCTTGATATTTTTCTTGAAATTGAATATTTGGGCAAGCATCGTAAGTAAAATAATTATAACTTGCCTGCGGCTGAATAAAAGAAGTTTCCAATATGCTTGCACATTCCTCCTTCCATACTTCAAGTTTCCTTGACCTAACTCGTCAAAGTTGTTTGACAGTTTGATATTCATAATATAAGGAGGACAGTATTCAGCATTACCATAACCATCCCTCAAATGACATATCTCATCTAATTGTACCTTATAGTAATCAATTTCAATTTGTAGTCATTGACCTTCAGTCCACATAAAATCTGACAGGGATAGAACCAGGGGATGAACTAGAAGAATGGAGAGTCAAGAGGCCAAGAGTTGGTAGAAGGTACTGGAAGGTTCTAGAGAATAATGGCTAAGCAAATGTAACAAAATTGGTGAGCTGGCATGTGCAAGCATAATTATAAAAGAGGAATAGAAATAGAGGAATGGCATGTGAATTCCTCCAGTTAGTTACTGGCAGTCTTGCTTGGGCTAAGAGAATTCCTTTGGAATTCCTTAGAGTTCTATTCTTAATTTGTTTCTCTGGTTTGGAATTGTGGATGTATTTCAGTTTTGTACTGAGAACAAGAGGAGAGTGATTGCTAGTAATCCCTGTGAGGAATAGGCCACCCAGGTAAACTCACCCTTAAAAATCGGCTTGCAAGGGGAGGGTGCCTAGGAACTTATTAACCTCTCACCAAAGTTGTTCCTTAGCGATGTGGGATCGTAACACAAAATAATTCCTAAATCTACTATTCCTTGACCGCATCACTCACCCTCTTTAACTCGCTCAATGCAATGGACAATACAATATACATGATAACCAAGACATAATATGATACTTGAATAACAAATTTTAAATACAGGAGAAGCAAACAGAATATTTATGTACAAGGTTATACACAGGCCATGTTGATGCTTACTTGAGTAAAATAACCCTGCTTTTGAGCTTTCATCTTCCTGAAATACACAGAGCACCAAATATTGGGTAGTGATTTAGAAGTAATTGACAATGAAAGTTGACTCCTTAACATACCCACAATAAAATGACATACCATGCAAGCATCAGAATCCTAACATCAGTATGTCGGACTTTCATGTCTGAACACAAAGACTCGATTCCTTCCGGGCTGTTTGAGCAAAATAAGAGCAGTGAGAAATTTAATATTCAGGTTTATTATGCCAAATCAAAGCATATATCTATATACAAACACAACAAGGCAGAATTTCTACGTAAAATTAATAAAAATGAAGGAAAAAAGAAAATGATAAAGCTAAGCATTCTTAGAAAATTCCTCCTTTTCAACATGGAAAATCTACAAATCAAAGTTTTAGCATTAATTGAACAAGTTTTTTTCTAGAATCATGATTCATGCAGTTTAATGTTTAGACATTGTCAGATGGTAACAAAAACAACTTTGAAATGCTAACATCAGTGTAACACTATAACTGCAAACATAAAACAGAACCATCCAACAGAGGAAAAAAAATCAGATAAAAACATGCTCCCCATAAAGGCAAGTAAATTGTCAATGAAATATTAACACTAAATAGCTAAATCTGTAATGTAAAGCAATTACAAGAGAAGACTTACTCAATCATGCCTAATGAGGTATTTGCATACAAATTAAATAGGCGATCAATCCGTTCTATCTCCTTTGATTTGGCCTTACCTGAAACTCAATAAAGATCATAGCATATGTTTAGAAACTAGGGAATGTATGGTTTCCCTCCACCAATTTAAGCATACCAAACATAACTATGTATACCAAACATAACTATGTATGTTGCCAACCAGCAAAAGCTGTTTTAGAACACTTCCATATGAGCATTTTGCTAACAAGTAGCACCTGCTTGATAACTAAAAAAAAGTTCTGAAATTTATGTCAACTATAAATTATGGCTTGAGCTACAAAAATAGCTAATTGTAGCGTAATTTTTAATTATAAGCTGCAATTAAAGATCTGACAATAATTGACATTTTCAAATAATTTTGAGAGGACCCTATTTCCAATAAAAAATATTGACAATGAGAATCCTACATAAACTCAACTCAAGAGCATTTTACCCTATCCATATGTTCAAATCATACAGATTAAAATCCATGCCATCCATTACTTCATAATATGTTTTACAATTTTTGTAACCCAATAAAAAATATCTCAGGAATGCAGTGTAAATTGATGAACGGAATTACCCAAAAAGCCCTTGGTTTAATTTCATAATTCAATTTATCCATTGGCTGTAGAAAGGTACAAATTTTAAAAGGTAATAACTAAGAGTTTTGATAAATAAACAGATGAGTATACTTGTAAAAAATTTACAAATAAATAAAGACTAATTCTTGAGTAATTTAATGATTATAATCTCTCCATAAAATAATAAAGGACATAAATGAAAAATTCATTGATCATCAAAATATATAAATTAAGCAAAATCCATTATCTATCAATAAATTAAGCCTCCAATATACCAAACCTAACTAAACAACCAAATCAAACCTCTCAGTTACGCTACAAATTAAAATAAATAATAAGATAAGACCCATTACAAAATTTGCAAATACCAGACAATCTTCCAATAACAAATTTCCAAAACTAGACAAATCAAAGGGGGAAAAAAAGTAATCTTTTCAAATTCAATTAGCCTTTCCAAGCAAATCCCGAAATTCTCATAAATCCATCATCGCCCATCTCTGTGAATAATTTTCAGGTTTCAATCTTCCAAATTTAATTCTTGAATTTTATGTCGTTCACATTGGGCAGCCATATTCCTTAAATTGTCTTATTAAATTACTGAGCAATTTCTTGGAAACCAAACAACGAAATGGATCTTCTTTTTCTCTTTTTCGAGATAGATTAAAAAATTTTTTTTTTGAAGAAAAAGGGCCACAGAGAGAGAATGAGAGTGCAAGGTGAAAGAAGGCACCGCCGTACCAGCACGATAGTCAGAAGCTGATGTGACGGAGGAGGAATTGAGTGGGGCCGCTTTTCTCTTTGATGCGCGAGGCATTTTCTTTCTTCCTGTTCAATTGTGAGAGACGATAAACCACCACCGTTGGATTTGATCACCACCAATCTTGGATTAAAGTCCAAAACCTAAAACCCTAAAATTTAAATTAAAAAAAAAAAAGTTTTTTTGGGATTTTTTCGGATTTTTTTCCATACAAAAACAAAAAAAAATCGTTCTGTGAGCGAAACCTGAAGTCGGGACGAATGCCAGTGGTGCCGCTCACAGGGACCCTTTATAGAGTTCTACTGCGCGTGGAAGGCTATAGCTCGCCGTTGCCTGGGTGGCTACCATCTGTTTTATATATATATATATATATATATATATATATATATATATATATATATATCGAATTAAAATATATTTTAAAATTAAAAAATAAATAAATAAATAAATATTTATTCAATAAAATTATTTAAAATTAAATTTTAAATAATTTAAATATACAACTCAACTCAACTCAACTAAGCCTTTATCCCAAAAATTTGGGGTCGGCTATATGAATTCACTTTTTCCACTCTAAACGATTTTGGGTTAAATCCTCAGAAATATCTAATGCTTCTAAGTCATGTTGTACTACTCTCCTCCAAGTTAATTTAGGTCTACCTCTTTTTTTCTTTCTATTCTCTAACCTAATGTACTCTACTTGTCTAACTGGAGCCTCCGTATGTCTACGCTTCACATGACCAAACCACCTCAATCTCCCTTCTCTCAACTTATCTTCAATTGGCACCACTCCTACCTTTTCTCTATACTCTCATTACGGACTTTATCTAGTCTAGTATGGCCACTCATCCACCTTAACATTCTCATCTCTGCAACTCTTATCTTAGATGTATACGACTCTTTCAGTGCCCAACACTCACTACCATATAACATAAAGTCGTATGGTCATGCGGTAAAATTTTCCTTTTAATTTATTGGGAATCTTACGATCACATAAAACTCCCGTGGCACGTCTCCACTTCAACCATCCAGCTTTAATCCTATGACTAACATCCTCCTCACATCCCCCATCTACTTGAAGGACTGAGCCTAGATATTTAAAGTGATTACTTTGGGACAGTACCACTCCATTCAAACTAACTCCTTCCATATCATCAGTTTGGCCTTCACTGAACTTGCAATGCATGTATTCTGTCTTCTTTAAATAATTTAAATATATAATTAAAAAAATATTTAATTTAACTACGTAATTTTAAATTTTTAACTATTTTTTTAATCTCGTGTAAATGTCCATAACTCGTAATTATTTTATTTATACTAATCTTTACATTAACATGTGTTGCCCATGATTTTTTCGTTATATAAACTTATATATATATATATATATATATATATATATATATTAATTTTTTATATGATATAATATTATCATAATGTATTATTTTTAATATCTAATTAAGTTTAATTATTCATTAGTATGACTTATTTTATCTCTAATTAAAGTTAATTAAAATATAAAAAAAATAAAATTAATAAGTTATATTATTTTAATCAATTAAAATATTATAAATAAAACATATAAAATAAATTTTTTAATACACTACTTTAGTTATTAAAATATTATGAATAGAATAACATAAATATAATATGAAAATATTAATATTTTAATTTTATAAATTAAAATTTATTATTTACTAAAAATTATTTTTAAAATAATTTCAATTTTTTAATAAAGTTATTATAATCCATTTAAAATAGAAATTATAAGGTAACCATATTTGTTTTATTGTTTGACTTTATTTTAATTCAATAAAAATTTTAGAACTAATAATTTTTTATAAATACACTTTAATTTAGTATTTTTGTAAATAATAAAAATAATGAAGGATGTTTTTAAAAATCTTAATCTTCTTCCTTTCCATTTTTAAATTTTTTTTAACTTTTTGCTATTATAGTGAATTCTTTAATTATTGAGAATTTTAACTTATTATTTTTAATAAGTAGTTAAAATTGAAATAAATCAATGGTTAAAATTATGATATGTCAATTAATTAAAAGAGAAACCAATAGTTAAAATTAATTATGATCATAAAATTTAAAAAAATATATTTTTTAATATTAAGTCATTAAATTGCATATTATTATTTACTATTAATAAAATTATTTATGAGTTATAACTTCTATCTATATAAGTAGTTTTTGAAATAAGATTTATAATAAGACTAGAATTATAATATGTTAATCATTATTTATTAAAAACAAAAAATTATAAAAATAATTTGATCAATTCATAAATTTTTTCATTTATATTTTTATATTTATTAATTAATTTTTAAAAAATAATATAAGACTATAAGTAAATAAAAAAAAGTAAGTTATTGAATGAATGAATTTTATAATTTACTTATTTATGTATACAATTTTACGTAATGTAAATTAAAAAATTAAAAAAAATTAAAATATTTAAAACAGATATAGGCTAATATTAACAATATAAGTAAATATTTAAATCAGGTTAACTGTTAAAGTTAAAACTAACGTGAAAGTTTGATAGTTTGATATTAAATTGATAAAATTAAAAGGTTTGCCTAAAATTAAAAAAAAAACTTATAAAAGTTTTTATTTTTTAATTTAGTCATTAAATAATAATATAAATAAGTAAAAATTTGAAATAAATGATCATTTAAATTTTATATTATAATTTTTTTATCATATTTTAATAAAAAATGAAAATTTATTTTTATTTCAAATGACTAATTAACTAAATAAAGTTCAAATAATTTTTATGAATAGCTTTTTGGAAAAAAATTTTAATAAATTTATATAATATTTATTGGCATAAAAAAATTATTTAAAATAATACTAATTAATAAAAAAAATTTTAAACAAAATTTTATTTTTTTTTATTTTATAAAAATTGAAAAATTAGTTTTAATTTTATTTTATTTATAATTTTATTTTATTTACCTAAATTAGTAAAAATTCAACTGTAATTATAATAATTTTTTAAAGATTTCAATATAAAATATTTTTAATTTGTTATATTGAAAAATAATTTGAGAATGTAAAAATATTTTTTTATATTTATTTTTAATGAAAATAAAATAAAAGAAAATTTATTTATATATAAAAATAAATTTAAATTTAATTAAAATTATATTTTTATCAATATCAATAATTTAAAAAAAAAGCTATAAATTTTTTACCAATAAAATGGTTATTCTACTCAATTAAAAATTCAAAATTGTAATTTTAATGTTTTGTTAAAATTTATCCATTACTAATATTTATATTTTTTAAAACAATTAGAAATTTGTAATAAATAAAATAGTTGTAATTAAATATGATTAGATTTGCATATATAAATGTAAATTTTTATTTAATTTAATATTTAACTTTTTTAATAATAATTTTATAATTATGTGAAGGATATTTTTGTTTCTCCTATTATTTCTCCTCTTTTTCACTTATATATATATATATATATATATATATATATATATATATATATATATATATATAATTAAAGCACTTTTTATTCAAAAATTCAATTAAAATTTAAATATTATAAGTTTATAAATATTTAAAATAATTAAAATTAATAAGAGTAAAATTCAGTTTTTAATTTTCTTTATTTATTTCATTAAAATAAATTAACTAAAATTTAATAAATTAAAATACTTATAAAATTAAAATTATACAATTACTATATTAAGAATTATAATGCATTTTTCTAATATAAGTACAATTGTTATTAAAATAGTATTAAAGTTTTATTTCATATTAATTATTGTAATATTAAAAATTGAAATTATTAAGTACTTAACAACAAATGTTCTGTCATTTAAATTTATTAGCGAAAGTAGGCATCATTGGGGGATTTAGAAATAAATTTTACATTGCTAAAAGTTATTAACGACAATAATGCATATAAAGCCTTTACTAAAACATTAGCATCATGTTTTTTTGTTGCTAAATGGCATGAGCGACAAAACTATTTGGATTAGTGACAGTTTATTGCCGCTAATATATATTATTAATGATGAATTATCTGCATATTGTTATAAATATGTTTATGATATTTTTACAAATAATAAAAATAAGGAAGAGTGTTTTTGGAAATAACAATATTTTCCCTTTATATATGTATATATTTTACTTATTAATTTTTTATTTTAGTTAATTTTTTTATAGAATTTTATATTTAATTAAAATTATAGTATAAGTAAAATTAAAAATTTTAAATTTATTCAAACATTAAAATTAATTTAAATAATATAAATATAGTTATAATTAATTTGAAAAATAAATGGCATTTTTAACAAAGTCAAATTCCCTCTCTTACATTTATATATCGCAAATATAGATAGATAGATATATACATAAAAATATGATTAACAATTATTTTATTTATTATTAAAATCTGTAAAATATAAATAAAATAAAAATATAATTCTCAATAAATTTTAATTACAACAATTTAATTTTTTTAAAAAAATTGATCGATTAATTATAATTCTATAAAACAATCAATTAATTATAATTAATTAATTTTACTTTGTTTATTGATTGATCATTATAAATATACCATATTTTTTCCATTTAAAAGTCCTTTCATATTTTACATTTTTTATACATTATAGTTCTATACATTGTGAATAGTTTATCTAATTTTTGTAAATATCTAAAATAAATATGAAATTAATATTTAATAAAATTAAAATATTAGATAAACACAATTTCACCTCTCAATAATTTAAAATTGTTATTTATTATTTAATATATCTATATTATATATAAATGTATGAGGGGAACATTAGCTTTGCCAAAATTGCCCACCATTTTTAAAGTTAATTACAATCATATTTTTATTTTTTAATTTTAGAATTTATATAAATATTAAATTATTAATCTTACTTATACTTAACTTCAATTAAATATAAAATTTGAAAAAAAATCCTTCATTCTTAAAATTAATTACAATTATATTTTTATTATTTAAAGTAATTGTAATGTTTCTATAAATTTAAAATTCTTAATTTTAGAGTTCATATAATTTTAAAATTTTTAATTCTACTTATACTTAGTTTCAATTAAATATAAAATTTTATAAAAAGTAATTAACTAAAATAAGAAATTAATAAGTAAAAAATAAAAAATATTATTAATTTTTCTATTATTTAAAAATATAAAAAAGTATTTATAACGACAGATAAATGATTTATCAACAATAATGCATATTAAAGATAATAACATGTAGTTAATTATATAAATTCATTGCTAATATTATTTAGTGACAAAAAGCTATGTCGCTAATAATTAGTGTCTTCAAATATTATCTGTCATACCTTACCCTTCTGTAAGGCATAACATGATCCCGTAGAATATCTAATGAACTACCGAATTTCACCTACCGATAACTCATTAAGTACACTACAAGGGATTTTAAAACTATTTTCTTACATTTTGGAAGTGGTGAGCATTTTAGTAGGAATTAAGAACATTTAATTGAAGTTTCAAAACTAGTAAAAATTTTTGTCCATTTTTATTTGTCCGTAATTTTTGAAAAAAATTTCGGCAGAGTGCCGTCTGTATTTTGAGAAAACAGTTCTTCAAAAACCTATAAAAACACTTCCAATAATTATTTCCACAACTCCCAACTACTAAAATGACTCAGTTAAACATAATTCAAATCAATTCAACAATTCAATCAAAGTTTGTCATCTCACAATACTTCATAATTTCATTCATATTGCATTTAAAATTTAATTTACATATACAGGTCTTAATTTACAAAAAGAAAATCCAAAATAATATTATTACAATTTACTGTACAACTGCTCAACTTTACATTAATACATATGACATTACAATATTTACATCAAAATAACTACAAGGGTATAAATAAATACCCGTACCCAAAAGGTCAATGTAGTTCTCTATCTCAATAGCAGCTCACTCTGCTGCTTTCTCCTTGCTCTTATCTGCGACAGCAAAATAAGCTATCGCTGAGTGAGTATAAAAATACTCAGTGGTGCACAATAAAAATTCGAAATGCAGTACATAAAACATTCATTGATAAATCGCAATTTAAATATTTCACAAATTATCAAAACTCATTATAGCATAATTTTGATCAAATAATTTAATAAACACAGTGTTGCCAATTCATACACAACTTAGCCATGATACAAAATTTTCGATCAATGCCGCGTTGTACACCACGACAAAATAATCTACAACCCCACTAATCGAAATGTAACAACCCTATTTGCATAGTCTGGTATATTTCACTATTCCGGTGACCGGTGTCGGTCCAGATAATTATAGGGATTAGAACCACGTCTAAGACAATTAGATAAGCTCTGAACACAAATAATTAGTAATTGTCAATTAGTTAAGTATAAATAAGAAAAACAGAATACGAGAAGTTAAATGAGCCGAGAGTCACAGCAATGGGTGACCTTCTCGGGAAGGACTGCAAGGTCGACTTAAACTCAAATTTCGAACCGTAAAATGTGACGCTGCGGTCCTTAGGACTATTGCAAACACAATGGAAAAGAGAAAATCACAAAAAAGAATTGTTAAGTAGGTCAAATAATTAGGTTAGGGATCTGGAAGAAATATTGAATTATTTGCAAATCGGATCGAACCGGCGAGGGGCAATTTGGTCAATTGACCCCTAGAGCTGACTCCTGACCTAACTGTCAAATAAAATCGGAGAAAAGAAAATTTCAGAATTGGAAATTAAATTAAAGAACTAAAGAAAAATAAAAAGAAAAAAAAATAATAAAGTGACATCATCATGCATGACATAATGCATGACATAATAAATCTAATTTTAAATTTTGAAAAGTGGGATAATTATCTACTTAAGTGACCAATTAAAAAAAAAGGAATTAAATTAAAACAAAAATCATTTTTGTGGGTCTTCTTCTTCATTGCCGTTCCACTTCTTTCTCTCATCTCTCTCACTTGTTTTATCTTCCTCCATTAAAGCTCATTAAAAAGCTTCTTAAACCCAAAAATTGAGCTATAAAATTTATAGATTTCTTAGTTAAAACTTGTAGTTGAGTCTTGTTAAGAAGATTAAAAAGAGAAAATTTGAAGGAAAATTGAAGGAAGTGAAGATTGGAAAGCTACACCAAGGTTAGTAAGCTAAACTTGAATTTCTAGTTGAATTAATTGTGTTTATAGTTGGATAAACTTAGAAATATACTTAAAATGAAATGAAAACATCTTTGGAGGACTATATGAAATTTAGGCCAGCTAGGGTTTGAGTTGAGAATGCATGAGTTTGATTGAATTTAACATGTTAGAGAGCTTGAATGAGTTGAGAAATGGTGCTTGTATGCTTGGAACTAATTAAATGTAATAAATCAAATGAGTTAGGGTTTGGACCTAGGGTTTAGGAGACAAAATTTGGAGAAATGGTCAAATGGTGTGTTTGACCTTGTTTGAGCTGAAAAATGGTCATATGTGACCAATTGTGGTGTGTGGGAAGGGTTGGAATTGAGTTTAAATTCGGATTGATTATAGGCATTCTACAGGCAGCAGGACCAAGGTCCCTTTCAGGGACCAAAAATGAAAATTTACCAACCTAATTGGTATGAAGTCAATTGGGAATGAAACTAGACATAAAATGACACATTTTTCATTCAGGAATCATACCCAAAAAGTGACCATAGCATAGTAAACAAATTGACCAAATCCGGAAATGGGTGTTCTGACCTGTACAAAAATGACTAAATAAACAGTATTTGTTCATTTGGCCATATCTTGGGTTAGGCAGGTCCAAATGACCTAAAATTTTACCAGTAGAAAGCTGAGATATAGACCTACAACTTTCATGAAGAACACAAACTCAAATTATCCCCTTAACTAAGTCATTTTATCCACCCAAAATTGGTGACTTAAAACTACAAGAACCAGTTTTGGTGCCCAAAAAATCTGGGTTAGGCCAATCCAGCCAGCCATGTTAAAATGGCTATAACTTGAGCTACAAAACTCCAAATGGAGTGATTCAAAAATAGAAATAAAGTTAAGACAATAAGGAACAATTTCTATGAAGAAAACTTGGCCAAATTCTAACAGGAACATGACCAATGGAATAGTGCAAAATAGGTTACCAAAACTGAAAATTTGAAAGTTTACCAAAAAGACTTAAGTTTTAAGAAAATGACCAAAACCAACAAGTTAGATAATCAAAATATGGTATGTGGGTATAATTGGATTTCCCATACCTATTAAGCATAAGAAAGTCAATATTTTGACTTGAATAGTATCATGAATAGTAACCTCAACATGAAAAATTTCAAGAATGTAAGTTTAAGCATATTGGAGCTAGAATTGAACATATATAAATTAATTATTGGAATTATTGTGAGATAAGATACTGCAATACTATAAATTTTTTGTTTCAGCTGAAAAAGACCTGGAAAAGGATAGGGTAAACTGAGTCAAGGCCTAGAGGCGACTCACGTCAAGTTTGTGCACAATAAACCTTAATTTATCATTTTCTCATAAAAAATTTGTTTAGTTATGCATTGTGAAATTATTGTGTTAATTATGGGTTTTGAGAACTATTGTGTTGCCACTTTGGGAATGGAAATTTGACTTTGGAAATCGATTGTGTTTTGCATAAAATATTTAAATAACTTGATTTAAATTATTTTTAATTCACACTTGGCATGTCAATAATAATATGTTCCTCCTCCACTTGTGGGGTGAGTTTGATATTTGATCACTTTCCTCCCTCTCTGGCTTCCCAGTCTGAGGGGTGAGTTTGGATGAGTACTCATTAGCTAGCTAGCCACCTCCCTCATTGATTTCGATTAGTGGGGCGAGTTTGCCTTGTCGTGGTGTACAACACGGCATGTTTGGAAATTTTGTGCCATGGCCTAAGTTGTATTATTGATTGGCAACACTATGATTATTAAATTATTTGATCAAATTTGTGTTATATTAAGCTTTAAAAATTATGATTTGCTATAAATGTGATTTGAAAAAAATTTGTGAAATGTGATTGTGAGATTTTTGAATTATGAATTGTTCATAAATGTTTTATATTATGCGAATTATGAATTGTTCATAAATGTTTTATATTATGCATTTTAAACTTTATTGTGCACCAATGAGTATTTTTATACTCAGCGATAGCTTTAACTTGCTATCGCAGATAGAAAAAAGGACATAGCAGCAAAGTGAGTTGCTACAGTCAGAGAGGAGCACAGTTGAAGAATTTTTGTACGGGTATTTGTCTATACCCTGATAATTTAGTTTGATGTAAATATGATAGTATACATATGTATCTCTGTAATTTGAGCAGTTGTACAGATAAAATTGTAATAATATTATTTTGGATTTTCTTTCTGTATATTAAGATTGTGTATGTAAAATTAATTTTAATGCCACATTTATGAATGAAATTATTTTAACAATATTTTGAAAAGTGAATTTTGATTTAAATTGTGGTTGACTGTATTGTTGGGATATTATTGGAGATTGAGGCTGTGAAATGAAATTATTTGGAAGTGTTTTTTCAGGCTTTTGAAGAACTGTTTTCTCCAAATACAGACGGCACTCTGCCAAAATTTTTATAAAATTTGCGGAAAAATAAATATGGACAAAAATCTTAACTAGTTTTCAAACTTCAATTAAATATTTTTAATTTCTACCAAATGCTCACCACTTCCAAAAAGTAAGAAAATGGTTTTAAAATCCCTTGTAGGGTACTTAATGAGTTATCGGTAGGTGAAGTTCGGTAGTTCATTAGGTATTCTACGGGATTATGTTATGCCTTACAGAGGGGTAAGGTGTGACATGAAATCAATGAGGGAGGTGGCTAGCTAGCTAATGAGTACTCATCCGATCTACAACCTCAACTGGTAAGCCAGAGAGGGAGAAAAATAAACGATCTCGACCCCATAAATAGAGAAGGAATAATGTGGTACTGTCATACTAAGTGTGAACATAAAATCAATTCAAAACAAAGTACTCAAATAATTTAGGAAAGATCCCAAACAATTTCTAAAGTCATTTTTGCAGTCACAAAATGGCAACACAATTTATAAATAATACAGCTTTTCCATAAAAGCATAACAAGTCAAATTTTCACTTAGAAAATAATTACATAATTATTGTGCACAAACCTGATGTGAGTCGCCTCTAAGCCTTGACTTAGTCTGTAACACCCTAGGCAAATCCCACATCGACAAAACACGGGAGAGATGCTGGGTTTATAAGTTGGTAGTTTGTAATCCCTAGTGACGCGTTTTAAAACCGTGAGGGCTTCGGCCCAGAGCGGACAATATCACTAGTGGGCCAGGCCATTACATTTGTGGTATCAGAACGGCTCCGTGTGCAACCTTGAACAATGGTGGGGCAAACCTCAGCGAGGACGCTGAGTCCCATAAGGGGGGTGGATTGTAACACCCTAGGCAAATCCCACATCGACAAAACACGGGAGAGATGCTGGGTTTATAAGTTGGTGGTTTGTAACCCCTAGTGATGCGTTTTAAAACCGTGAGGGCTTCGGCCCAGAGCGAACAATATCACTAGTAGGCCAGGCCATTACATAGTCCCTTAGATTTTTCAGGTCTTTTTCAATTTAAACACACAATTGATAGTGTTTCAGTATCTTGTCTCACAATAAATCCAATAATTAAATTCATATATGCTCAATTATCGCCCCAATATGCTTAAACTTACGTTCTTGGAAATTTTCATGTCAGGGTTACTATTTATGACACTATTCAAGTCAATTTGTTGACTTTCTAATGCTTAATAGGTATGAGAAATCCAATTATACCCACATACCACATTTTGATTACCAATTTTGTTGGTTTTAGTTGTTCCTTCAAATTTTAGGTCTCCTAAGTACAAATTTCAATTTTCTAGATTTGATGTCCTATTTTATACTGTTCCATTGGTCATGTTGCTGTAGAAATTTGGCTAAGTTTTCTTCATGAAGTTGTTCCTTATTGTCTTAACTTTATTTTCCTTTTTGAATCACTCCATTTGGAGTTTTGTAGCCTAAGTTATAGCCATTTGAACATGGCTGGCCGGATTTGGATTTACCCAGAATTCTGGGCAAATTCTGGATAATGGCAGTTTTTGTGGGTTGAATGCAGGTGAGTTTTTGGATAGCTTATGGTCAAATTTTGGATTTTGTTTCTTCATGAAAGTTGTAGGGATATGTCTTAGCTTTCGACTAGTAAAATTTCAAATCATTTGGACCTTCCTAGACTAAGTTATGGTCATTTATGTAACTACTGTTCATTTGGTCATTTTTGTATAGGTCAGTTTGCCAATTTCGGATTTGGCCTAATTGTTCACTAAGTTATGGTCACTTTCTGGGTATGATTCCTAAATGAAAAATGTGTCATTTTGTGTCTAATTTCATTCCCAATTGGCCTCACACCAATTGGGTTAGTAAATTTTCAGTTTTGGTCCCTGAAAAGGACCTAGGTCAAGCTGCCTGCAGATTGACCCTCACCAATCCGAATTTAAACTTGTTTCCAACAATTCATACACACCACAAATGGTCACAATTGACCATATCTCAACTCAAATAAGGTCAATAACATCATTTGGCTAATTCTCATATTTTTATTCCAAACCCTAAGTCAAGAACCCTAATTTTCCAATTAACATCATTCATTCAAATTCACTTCACTAACCATGCTCAACACCTTTTAACACATCACAATTCATGTTTAATTTAAATAAACACCATCAAAACCCTAAATACCATGGCTGACCAAAATTCCATGGTTTACCAAGACATGCATAATTTTTGTAATTCCTAAATTTAAATCCTCATCTTCAAGTTCACTTCCATGCATACATAACTAAATTAACTTAAAAGAAAGTTTGCCTCAAATGAAGCTTTTTCTATCTTCTCAAATCTTCAATTTTCCTTTCTTTTTCACTTTCAATCTTCAAATCAAGACCCAGGACAAGTTTTAACCAAGGAAACATCAAAATCTATAGCTGAATTTTTAGTTTAGAAAGCTTTAAAACAAGCTTTCATAGTGGAAAGATGGAAGAGATGAGAGAAAAAAGAGAGAGAGGAAAATGGGAGTCGGCACACTTGAAAAAAGAAGAAGAAGAATGGTTTAATTTTTCAATTTTATGTATTTTTAAGTCTTTAAAAATACTTTTGACTTGGTCAATTTAGGTAGGCAAATTAAAATTGTATTTTGACATCATGATGATGTCATATAATGAGGTAAGCATCAGGTAATAAACTTTTTCAATTTTCTTTTTCTTTTATATTTATTTTTCCATTAGTTCTTTAAAACTTCCAAAGTCTTCTTTTCACCGAAATGGCCAGCATGACCCCCTCCATGTGCCTCCCATACCAATGATTCTCTAATAAAACAGTTGGGAATACACAACTTTTCCATTTTAAAGAGGTAGCCATCATGTTGGTAGAATTCTTGAAAGGCTTTCTCTTTGCAAAAATCATAGATGGAAGAAAAGTCTCTATCTAACTTATATTACTCAATAATCAATTCAAATCCCAATAGCTTAGTATTTAGCAAAGAGATCAAGGCATATCTCCTGGATAATGCGTCAGCAACAATGTTGGATTGTCCCTTCTTATACTTGATCACATATGGGAATGATTCAAGAAACTCCACCCATTTGGTATGCTGCTTGTTTAGCTTACTTTATCCTTTTAGGTACTTCAAGGACTTATGGTCTGTGTGGATAACAAACTCTCTTGGCAAAAGGCAGTGTTGCTAAATCTCCAAGGCACGAACAAGAGCATAAAACTCTTTGTCATAGGTTGAGTAGCTCGAACTAGCTCCATTCAGCTTTTCACTGGAATAAGCAATGCGATGTCCTTCTTGCATTAGAATAACCTTGATTCCCACTCTGGAAACATCACATTCTACCTCAAAGGTCTTCAAAAAATCTGACAATGCAAGTATTGGAATAGAGGTCAGTTTTGCTTTTATGAGTTTAAAGCTCTTTTGGGCAGCTTCACTCCAATTAAATTTCCCTTCCTTTTTTAAGCATTCAGTTATAGGGGCCATGATGGTGCTGAAATTCTTTATAAACCTCTGGTAGAAAGAGACTAGGCTATGAAAGCTTCTCACCTCTGAGATTGTAATTGGTACTAGCCATTCTTGTATTGCTTGCACCTTCCCTTTGTCCACCTCCATGCCATGTTTGGATATCACAAAGCTAAGGAATGTGACTTGATCATGACAAAAAGTGCACTTCTTGATGTTCGCATACAACTTTTCTTAGCGTAGAACTTCAAAAATAGCCCTTAGATGCTTGAGATGATCTTCAAATGTAACACCCCTATATGCATAGTTCTTTGCATTTCACTGTTTCGGTGACCGGTGTCGGTCCGGACAATTAAGAGGATTAGAACCATATTGAAGTCATCTAGAAAAGCCCTGAACAAAAATAAATAGCAATTACATGAAGGTAAAAAGGAAATAAAGAAAACAAAGCATGATGGGTTAAATGAGCCGGGGGTCATAGCGATGGGTGACCGCACCGAGAAATGACTGCGAGGTCAGTTATAACTCTATTTTTGTATGGGGCATTATGACACCGCAGGCCTCAGAATTATTACGAAGCTAGGGGAAATGTGAAAATCACAGAAAAAGGTAGAAAACCAGATCAAATAATTAGATCAGAGTTCTGGAAGAAATACAGAATTATTGATAAATCAGATCAGACCGGCGAGGGGTAATTTGGTCAATTCACCCTTAGAGGTGACTCTTGGCCTAAATGTCCAATAAAATATAAGAAATTAAAATATTGAAAATTAAACTCAAAGTGAAGAGGTCATGGAAAGAAAAGAGAAGAAAATGAAAATAAAACATTATGACATCATCAAGGTGACATAAGCATGATACCATAAATATTAATATTTAAAAATATGAAATTGCATGTAACGCCCTCACTTTAGGTAGTTCTGTACATTCTACTATTCCGATAACCAATGGCTGTCCAGAGAGCCAGAATGTCTAAAACTATAATTAAACTAGAGTGAGGAGTCATAAATAGACCAAATAATAGTAAGAAAAATTAACAAAAAAATATTAGAAATGAAATAAAACAAAATTAAATGAAGCCAGTGCCCTAGGGATGGGTGACCTAATGGAAAGTAGCGGTGAAGACAGCTAGTAACCCTAAACTTGAGGGAAATTCTGTGAAATAATTTTTGGGATGCCAGAGAAGAGTTACGGCACCCTAGGTAGCATTAAAATGCCAAGAAAAGGTTAGGAGAATTTTTAAGATCGGTACAGACAGTTTTGGCTCCTTAAGCCAAACGGAGGGCATTTTGATCATTTCGCTTTCAGAGATGATTTTTGATCAACTTGTCCATTTAAGTGGGTCACTTATATGACTTAAAATATGAATTAATATTGGTGAGAAAATAACTAAAAAAGAATAAAGGAAAGGAGAAAAGAAAATGAAGTTTAATTTGATTTATGACATAAGCATAATGTCATAAATGAATAAAATTAAATTTCTAACCAATGGAAATTAACCAAGCAACTTAAAAGGAGATAAATACCAATAAATTGAGATAAAAATGACAATTTCTACTCATCTTCTTTCCCATTTCCAGCAGCCTCCCTTTTCCTCACCTTCATTGAAGAAGCTTTCATCTCTCTCTTTTCCAAACCTTGATTTTTCACCACTAAACCCTAAGTTCTCTTCATTAAAAATTGTCCTTACCTCTTGGAAAGGTGTTTGGCAGCCAAGAAAATCAAGAAAAGTGAAGTTTAAGCTTGGGAAAAATTCTGCTTAAAGAGGTTAGTGCTACCTTTTTCCTTTTCTCTTCTTTAAACTTGAACTTGAGTAGGAAAATGGAAAGAAATTCAAGAGAAATTGAGCAATTATTCATGTTTAATTCAAGAGAAATTTTGGCCAGCTTATGAGTTAAGGGATTTGATGAATTTGAATGTAATAAATTGTGATTATTGGAGTTGTTTAGTGTGTGTATATATGATTAGAATGTTAGTTTTGCATGGGTTGTATGAAATGGACATTTGAGAATTAGGGTTTGAGGCATGAAGTTAGGGTTTTGTTCATGTGTTATGGAATTGGAGTCCTAATGGTCAATTAGTGACCATTTGGCTATATTTGATGAAGAATTGAAGTGATTTATGCCAATGGAATTGAGGTTAGATATGCTACCTTAGGTGAGCTACAAGGCTGGATGTGAGTCCAGCAAATTTGGGTAGCAGTAACTTGAGAGGTGTAGGTTCAATTGGTGCAAGGCCAATTGGAAATGAAACTAGACACATAATGGCACAACTTTGATGAAGAAACCTTGCCCAGAAAACAAACTTAGAGTACCCTAAAAATTGACCAAATATGGGTAACCAATTCTAGACCTGGTAAAAGTGACCAAATGAACAGTGTTTGTTCATTTGGCCATAACTCAGTGTAGAAATATTCAATTGAGCTGAATTTTATATCAATGGAAAGCTTAGACAATTTAGAACAACCTTCATTTAGAACACAAACTCAAATTCTGGACTTAAACTAATGGAATTGTCCACCAAAATTAGGACACCAAATCTGGCAGAACCAATTCTGCCCAGAATTTTGGATACAGGTCAATCCGGCTAGTTATGGTAAAATGGCCATAACTTGAGCTACAAAGCTCCAAATGGAGTGATTCAAAAAGGGAATTAAAGAAGACACAATAAGGAATAACTTTCATGAAGAAAGTTTTGTCAAATGTTTATTGTAGCTAGGTCCAATGGAATAGTGAATTTGGACCTCAAATTTTGAAAATTTGAAATAAAACCTAGGAGGCTAGGAATTGAGTTTGGCAATCAATGCCAATAAAAATAAAATGAAAAATGTGGTATCTTGGTGAACTTAGGCTTAACAAATTTATTATGAATTAAAAAGTCAACCTATGAAGGAAAATGGTCAAGTGAATAGTAACCCCAATGAGATAGGAAATGGTATACTAAATTAGAAAAACTATTAGGATGGTTAATATAGATAATGTGATTAATGAATTTAAATTCTTGAAGTTGAGTGACTCTAGGATTTAAGGAAAATTTAGTTAAATTTGAAATCCATGAAATGTTCATGGATTACTTGGAATATGAATGATAATTTATATACATAGTGTAATGAATAAATGAATATATGAATGAGACTTTAGTTCTCATTATTGGAGAAAAGATAAGAACAAATGTTTTGAGTACAATTACACATGAAAATAATTGTTATAAATTGTGATCAATGTGAATGACATAATGAATGAATAAAATGATGAATGCATAATTTATGTAGAATTGTATTTTAGAAATTTATACTTCTGCTAGCAATAAAAATTAAAACGTTATAAATTATAATTGAAACATATAATGAAATAATGATACTTATGAACCCTTAATGGTACTAATGTGCCCATGTATTGCCTAGACACGTGTGTCAGATTAGATAAATTGGCAGACCAATAGGGTATTGTTTTAGCAGTACTGCATAAGGTTTTATGTCTATATTCATGGCTTTATGCCCGTACTCATGGCTTTTATGCTCGATTACTTGTTATCATGGCTTTTAGCCATACTGATATGTTATCATGGCTTTTTAGCTATACTGACTGCATATGTGGTTGACGTACTGAGCTTACACGTCCCATGGTATGACGGCCCGAGACACTACGGTGTCTAGTGCCAACGACCCGCTTATCCAGTTTAGTCAGCCTGTCATAGGTTAATTGGGCAGTAAAATTTGTTAAGAATAATGTGAATTAAATGAATGAATAAGAAAAAAACTAGAATTAGTTTTAAAATTTTATTTATTATGCAATGATTCAAAATACCTAGAAATAAATTAGTGAAATGATAAGAAGATTTGCAAAAGAAGTAGAACGTAAATAAATATTACAAATACATCTCTCATAATAAATTAAGACTAAATTTAATATTGTTAAATAATTGAATGTTGTATATATCATTACTGTAAAATTTATACACTAAACATTTTTAAAGAAGGACAAATTAGGATGACCGAAAATTAATATTAGTAATCTCACACAAAATTAAATTAATTCTTGAGCATCTAAATATTGCTTCCATTTTATCTTTATTGTATATTATTTTCTTTGTTATATTATCGCACCACTAAACAGCAATGCTTAGCACCATGGATTTGTTTCCTCATGCCGGTACTGAAGATAAAGCCTAGTGGATATTAGACTGGGATTTTAGAGTTCTGATCTGCAGAGTGTTCAAGGTTGTCACCTCCTCAGCAATGCATGTAAATAGGGCCCATATAAGTCATTTTATGTATTTTGTATATTATAAATATTTCTTATGTTGTAATGTAAACTAGGAAATTGTAATTAATGTGCATATGTTGTAAATTAATAAATTGGCTATTTCATCTGAAATTAATTTGTGTATTATGTAAATTATGAACTTGTGTAATTAGTTTATAAATCATGTAAATTTATGTAATTTGAGAATTTCTATATATAAATAGTGCATTAATGAATATGTATGGAAATGAATGGATTTGTACAAATGAATATGTGAATTGCTAAAATTGAATGTGATATGACTATGATGAGTATGAATTGTAACACCCCTATATTCGGTAGTGCGTTCTACTGTTCTGGTGACCAGTGTCTGTCCGGACAGCTAGAATGCTTGGAGCTACACTTAAATGTTAGTGAGGAGACATGAAATAATGAAATACAATAGAGGAAAATACAAGAAAAACAAAGGAAAAATAAGAGCAATGAAATGTGACTAAGTTAAACGAGCCAAACCTGTAGCGATGGGTGATCGTGTAACATCCTCACTTTAGCTAGTCTGTACAGTCTACTGTTCCGGTGACCAATTTCGGTCTGGGCAGCTAGAATATTTGAAATTATAATTAGACTAGAGTGAGGAGTTATAAATAAACCAAATAATGATAAGAAAAATCAAGGAAAAATTTTAGGAATGAAATGCACTAAGGTTAAATGAGCTGTAACCCCAGTGATGAGTGACCCGAAGGGGAAGTGACGGTGAAGGCCGTTAGCAACCCTAGACTCGGGGAAAACTTCATGAAATAATTTTTGGGACCTTAGGGAAGGATTATTGGGGTTCCAATGACAATAAAATGTTAAGAAAACACAAGAAAAATTTAATCAATCGGTACACACAATTTTAGCTCGTTAAGCCTAACGGAGGGCATTTTGGTCATTTTGTCTTTAGTGATGATTTTTGACCAACTTATCCATTTATGTAAGTGAATTATATGACATAAAATATAAACAAATATTGATGAAAAATTTATTAAAAATGAATAGCAAGAGGAAGAAAAGAAAATGAAAGTAAATTGGAATTATTACAAAATGCTTATGCAAGCATGAGCTAATTAAATCCTTTGGCCAATCAAAATAAAGAAACACAATTTAAATATATTAAAAATAGAGAAAAGAAGTCAGAAATGTAGAATTAACCATTAGCCCTCCTTCCTCCTTCCAAGCCGTACCATAGTTCCACTATTGCCAAGCTTACCAAAGCTTGATTTTCTTGGTTTTTCACCCACTAAACCCTAAGTTGTCAACACAAAATCTTGTTCTTTCCTCATAGTGAAGCTTTTGGGAGCAAAAAGAAGTGTAAAGGAAGAGTTCTCACAAGTTTGGAAGTGACTCCATTAGAGGTTAGTGACCAAACTTCATATTTCTCTTTAGTTTCATGTTGAGGGAGTGAGATTAAGTAGAAATCTACAAGAAAATTGAACAAAAATTGTGTGTATATCTCCCCCAAAATTTTTTCAGCCTTGTACTTGGTAGGCTTATGAAGTTTTCCTTGAGGTAAAATGGTATCATGGATGCCCTCAACATTAACTACATGATTAGGATAATGAAATGCAAGTTAAATGCATGAATTGAGATGGTAGAGCTAGGGTTTGGGTATAAAATTGAGACTTTGTTCATGTATTGGTGAATGAAAGTTTAAATGGTCAATTAGTGACCATTTGGCTATGTATGATGAGGAAATGAAGTGAGTTGTGACTTGATATTTGAGTTTGGGTGAGCTGCCTTGGCTGACCTGCAGGACTGAGTATGAGTCCAATAGGTTTGGGTAGCCATAAATGTAGTTGTAGAGGTTCAATTGGTGCAAGGCCAATTGGAAATGAAACTAGAGACATAATGGCACAACTTTGGTGAAGAAACCCTACCCAGAAAATCAAACCAAGTTGACCTAAAGATTGCCCTAATCCGGGTGACCTGCATTCTACCTAGGCAAAATGACCAAATGAACAATATTTATTCATTTGGTCATAACTCAGTGTAGAAAGTTCCAATTAACCTGAAATTTTACCAGCAGATAGCTGAGACATATACCTACAACTTTCATGAAGAAATCAAATCTAAATTTTGACCATAACATATCCAAAAACTGACCTGCAATCAGTGTACAAAACCTATAGAATTGGTTCTGCCTAGAAAAATCTAGAAATTTGCAATCCGGCCAGTTATAGTGTTGAGGCCATAACTTGAGTTACAAAACTCCAAATGGAGTAATTCAAAAAAAAAAATGTAACTAGACACAATAAGGAACCATTTTTATGAAGACAACTTTGCCAAGTTCCTACTGTACAAATGACTAATGGAATAGTAAACATAATGCTTGAAATATGAAAATTGTGAATCATTAACACTAAGCTTTGAAATGGTATTGGCAATCAATACCAACAACTTTAGAATGCAAAATGTGGTATGTTGGGAATATTAGAACCAATGTACTTATTGTTTATGCAAAAGTCAACATTTTAGTTGACCAATGAAATGAATAGTAACACTTAAACTTTGATTTCAAGAATTGGAAAATTTAAAAGTGCAACATGCCCTAGTACACCTAGTAATATTGGTTTGGATAGGTTGGCATGCCAATAGGGTTCAGTTAGCAGTACTGCACATAGCATTATGCCATTCTGTGATTTTATGGCTTTTAGCCATTCTGATATCAGTGTGATACTTGGCCTTGTGCCCCATGTTTATTACAGCTTATTAGCTGTTCTGTTGCACACCGAGAGACACGATGTGACCAATGGTGTGATGGCCCAAGGTACTTGGTACCCAGTGCCAGTTTTCCCGTTTATCCAATCCAGTCGACTAGTATAGGTTACTCGGACAATTAAAATAAATCTTACTAAATTTTAATTAAATAATACTACAATAAATGCCAGAAATTAAGTCTACATAAAAATATAAACATACATTCTGCATATTTATTTTATTTTAGTTATTTTATTTTATATTGGCAACACTAAGTAGAATTACTTAGTGCGTTACTTTGCCACACGCAGATACTAGAGACATAGCTGGGGAGTCCAACAGACCTCAGACCGGGTGAATTGTTAGATCTGCACACAGAGTCTAGAGTCACCTCACATTTGCAGTGCATTGGTAGGACATTAGGTTATTTTTGGTATTTTGTATTTTGTAAACTTTTATAATTAGACTTTTATTTTACCATGTATATTATAAACTCATGTAATTATGTTTTGTTGTAATTATCTATAAACCATGTTCAGTAATAAATTTGAGTATTTCTTATTGAGTTGAGTATGATATGAAACGAATTGAATTTTGAAATATTGAAGTCATTTGAGAAATTATGGAAATATGTTGGTGGTTGACTGAGATTGATAATGTGATTATATTGGAAGTGTTTTTAACAGATTCAGAAGAACTGTTTTCCCAATTTACAGCTGTCGCTCTGCCGAATTTTCTATAAAATTTACAAAAAATTCATATTAATCAAAATTGTAAATAAATGAATTAAAAAGGGTAAATTGTAATGGAAATATGATTTGGTGCTCCAGCACACTGTGTGGCATATCTTGCTCGGCTACATTGTAGACGGGTAAGGGGTGTCACAGACTGCACCGGGAAGTTACGGTGGGGACCGTTGACTAGCCCTGGACTGTGGGGAACTCAGGCAAACATTTTTGGGACCAAATTAAAAGTCTACAGAGGTGTAATTAATATTGAAAATGTCAAAGAAAATTTAGTAAGTCAATATAAACAAAAACAAAAATTAAAGAAATCGGTGGGTGAAGAAGTTAATTGGTAGCATCGAAAAATCGGGAATACAAACCGAATAGGGGCATTTTGGTCAATTGACATCCCGAATTGACTTTTGACCTAAATGTCCATTAAAAATAAAGTGACATTAAAGTTTGAAAATGCCATGAAAAATGAAATTATGTATAAAAGGTAATTAGAAAGAAATTAAGGGTAAGAATTTAGAATAATTAAAATTAGAATATTTTAATGTTAATTAAAATTTAGTGGAGCACTAAGGGGCATTTTAACTCATTAAGGGACATGTGTATGTCCACTAAGCACTTCATCTTCTCCATGCTGAATTGAAGACCCAAAAATTCCTCCAAGGCTGAAACTTCAAAAGCTCCATAACCTCCACCATTTACAACTTAAATCCCAAAGCTCACTTCATTAACTTTGATCCCCACATCACAAGGAAGAGATTGATAGTAATTTGAAGAGGAATAGGTGAAGTTTGAGCAAGCTGCAAAAGAGGTAAGTGTCCATTTTCTTCCCTTGCTTAATTAAAACTTGTGTTGAGGTTGTGGGTAGTATTTTGGTTGAAAAATTGAAAGAATTACCTGAGTAATTCTTGGGTGTAACTTTTGGCAGCCATGGAATCTCAAGGTTAATGAATTATTTCTTCATGTAAATGGTGATTTGAGGTATTGATTTAAGTGTTTAAATGTATAGGAGTTGATTTACCATGTATATGGTTTGAATTGTGAGTTTGAAAATTCAAAATGAAGCTTGATGTATATGTGTAACTTGGGCAGCCTTATGGTAAAGTTGGAAGTGTTTAATTTCATGAATGGTTTGTTAAGTTATGGTATTGAAGGTGGCAGAATATGTATATAATTTACTAGTGAAGTTATATGTAATATTGGGAGTGTTTACATGCATATATTGTTGTAAATGGACTTTGTAATTTAGGACTATATTTGGTGTATTGTGATTTAGGACTATAATTGGTGTATTAAAGGTCATTGTATTATGCCCAAAGTGACTATAATGTAAAGTGATGAATGGTTGTGGTATGATACAAATGCAGAATTAGGTTTGGGAAGTGAAGTTATAGCTAGTTGAATGTGTGATTGGTTGGTACTTTAGAAATATGTTAAGGACAGTATGTATTTTAGGCTATAAATGGAATTATGTGACTCCAATTGGTATGAGGCCAATTGGAGGTAAAACTAGGCAAAAAATGTGCCAACTTTTATGTTGAAAGCCTACCAAAATTCTTTCCGGAAAGTGACACTAAAACTGACCTAATTCGGAATTACAAACTTGGTAACCTAGAAATTGACCATTTGAACAGCAGTCAGTCTTTTGGCCATAACTCACTCAAAACAGGTCCAAACGACCTGAAATTTATACCGTTGGAAAGCTTAGACATAGGGCTACATATTTTGTAGAGATCACAAAACCTAGAAATGACCATAAGAAAGTCAAAATGCTTGCACAAATTCGGGTATAAAACCTGCCAGAATTAGAAGCGACCTAAAAATGACCTAAGTTTGCCATTTTAGTGCAACCTATCCAGCATTGGTAAAATGACTATAACTTGGTCTAGTAAACTCCAAATGACCTAAAATTTATGGCAAAAGTTCAATAAGACATAGACCTACAAGTTTGTAATTCTGATCAGAACCTAGAAACTGAGAGAACTAGGTCATCCGGCTAGGTCAAAACAGCATACCAAAATTCGATAAATTGCAATAAAATGCAATACACTTGAAAATGAAATTGGTAACATATAGCAACACTTGAGGACTATAAAATGTGACATATTGGTAACATTAAAATTAATTCACCTCGTATGCATTAAAGGTCAACATTATAGGTTGACTAATGAAAGGAATAGTATCAATAAGATTTAATTATGGAACCTTATGATTAGAAACAATTTAAATGAGTACTGAAACACTTTAAATTGTGTGTTTCAGTTTAAAAGGATATTGAGAAGCATAAGGGACATTGAGTCAAGGCCTAGGGGTGACTCAAATAAGGTCTGTGCACAATACTTTTTATATTCACTGCTTTTACTAAAAAGTTTATTTGGAGAGATGAGTTATAAATAATGCTTGATTATTTTGGCTTTGGGAATTTTATTTGGAAATTATTGTGTTGCCTACTTTGCAAATGGAAATTTTGAGATAAAATGTGATTTGTGGTTTGTATGAAATATTTATGTAACACCCTCCCGATAACCACTCCGTACATCCTACTGTTCCGGTGACCGGTGTCGGTCCGGACAGCTAGAATATCCGGAAAAATATTTAAACTAAAGTCAGGAACCATAATTAACTCAAATACTAATAAGAAAAATTTAGTAAAAATTTTAGAAATAAAATACAACCAAGCAAAACGAGCCGGTGCCCAAGCGATGGGTAACCGGAGGGAAGTTGCGGTTCTCGCAACGAGGAGCCCTAGACCCGAGGGAAAAATTATAAAATAATTTTTGGGACTCCAGAAAAGGGTAATTGAGGTTCCCATGGTATTAGAATGCCAAGAAAATACATAGAAAAATTTTTCAATCGGTACAGACGATTTTGACCCGTTAAGCCAAACGGAGGGCATTTTGGTCATTTCGCCTTCCGAGGTGATTTTTGGCCGACTTGCCCAGTTGAGTAAATAATTAATATGACATAAAATATGAAGAAATATTACTAGAAATGAAATTTGAAATGAGTAGTGAAAGAAAAGAAAAGAAAATGCAAAATAATGCAAAAATGACATCATTTAAAATTTTCCAACCAATCAAATTTAAGCAAGTCCATAAAAAGGAAATAAAAATGGGTAATGAGGCAGAATTTTAGAAACCCAAAACCAGCTCCCTCTCCTCTTCTTCATGCCACTCACTCACCCTTACCCATTCCACCATTAACAACCTTTCATCCTTCATCTTTATTAGTTTTCTTCCACTAAAAACCCTAACTACCAACACAAAAATTCATTCTATCATCTTGGTGATTATTGTGGGAGCAAAAAGAAAAGGAAACCAAGACTTTGAGGAAGGGAAAGCTCTGCCCTAAGTGAGGTTAGTGCTACAATCTCATTTTCCTTCTTTTAAATTCTAGTTAGAACATTTTTGAGCTAAGAAATCTTAAGGAATTGAAGTAAATTACATGTGTTAAGGGTACCTTCAATTTTCAGCAGCCCTATGGAAGATTGAGTTTGATTGTTTAATAAACTTAGAGTGACTGGAAATGAGGGTTAAGGTATTAAAATGCATGGATATTGAACTAAGTATGTAATTAAGATTTATGAGTAAATTGATTTGGATATTAGGGTTTGGAAAGGTGAAAGTGTGACTTGGCTTAGGAAATTGTTAGAGGACATTTTAATGGTCAATTAATGACCATTTTAGGTAATTTGACTAACAAATGGACTGAAAAATGAGGTTGCAAATTGAGTTTGCAAGCTGCCCTAGGACAGCAGCAGAGGGACTGAAAATTCAGTCCCTTTGCACTGCCATAACTTGGGCAGTGGTAGTCCAATTGAAGTTTGGCCAATTGGACATGAAACTAGGCTTATAATGGCACATTTTTGCTGAAGAAACCATGCCCAAAAGACCAAAGCAAGAGGACCAAAACTCAGCCCCAATCCGGATACCCTGCACTGAATTCTGCAGAATTGTCCAAATGAACAGTAACTGTTCATTTGGCCATAACTCACTGTAGATTTGGTCAATTGGCCTGAAATTTTTACAGCAACAAGTTAAGACATAGACAAACAACTTTCATGAAGGAACCTACCCCAAATTATGGCCAGAACCCATTCAACCAAGTGACTCAAGTTACTGTTCATGCACTGTAGATATGGTAAATTTCTGCAGAATGCATATCCGGACAGCTTGGGTTTTTTGAGCCATATCTGGAGCTAAAAAACTCCAAATGGAGTGATTCAAAAAAGGAAATTCAACTAGACAAATAAGGAACAACTTTCATGTTTTACACTTCTCCAAATTCCAATAGTAACAGTGTCCAATGGAACAGTGAAGTTGACTCACCAAAACTGAAAAATCTGTTTGTGTTGAGTTACACTTTGGAATGGCAAAAACACTTAATGCCAACAAGTTTTAAACACCAAATGTGGTATGTTGGGAGTGCCAAAGTTGATGTACACATTTTTATTCCAAAATTCAACATTTTTGTTGACCAATGATGAATAGTGACACCAAAAAAGTTGAAATTTCACAAATTGACAAATTTAAGAGTTTCAAATGCCCTAGTATACCTAACAAGATTGGTTTGGATAGTTTGGCATGCCAATAGGGTTCAGTTAGCAGTACTGCACATGGCAAAAATGCCATTATGTGATTTCATGGCTTTTAGCCATTCTAACTCTGCATTGAGACTTGGCCTTGTGCCTGATATTATTCTGACTTGTTAGCATTACGTACTGGAGATGCATATGTGACCGATGGTGTGATGGCGAGTGCTAGGTACCCGATGCGGTTACGTTATCGATCCGATCGTCTAGTGTAGGTTACTTGGGCACCCAAATGAATGAAAGTGAACAAGTTACTGAATTAATGTATACATAATCATGCTAAACAAATGAATCATACACATTCACTATCTATTCGTTTCTTGCTATTTTCTTTTATTATATTATTGCACCACTAAGCATTATTGCTTAGCGCGTTGCTTTTGCCACGCATAGGTACTGGAGATCCCGATCGCGAGCCCAGTAGACCACAGACTGGGTGAGTCCATCCGTGATTACGCTCGATGTCCGTGTCACCTCGTCACTGCGATTGCATTGGTAGGACACTAGATGTCATTTTGTCATTTTGTAATTAACTTTTTATTTTCTCATATGTATTTGGGATTTATGTAATGTAATTTGAGGTTCATGTAAATAATAAAGATTTATGGTCATGTATGGTATTAAATTGAGCATTTAATAGTTGTTTATATATGAGAACCCTGAGAAAGGGATGTTTTGAGAAATGAAAAGGTTGTTGAGACCTGAAATTGACAAATTATTGAGATATTGATATTGAGTTTTATTGATGATATTGGAGTTGAGAATGAATGAAATAGTATATTGGAAGTGTTTTTAACAGGTTCCGAAGAACTGTTTTCTCCATTTTTAGTCGGTACTTCGCCGGATTTTCCTTAAAATCTTCGGAACCTCAAATGAATAATACTTTTGATAAATAGTTAAAATAAATCATATTTCATAAATTAACTTCAAAAGCATGACACAAATTAAGTAAGGTATATTAGAGTGTGCCAGTACACCGTGTGGCATTACTTACTCGGGTATCTTGTACGGGTAAGGGGTGTCACATTTAGTGGTATCAGAGCACGGTTTAGGCGTTTCTGGGCCTAGATTGAGTCCATACCATGCATTGCATTTGTAAGAGTCGAGGTGACACTAACGCAGATCTGTTTATCTTTCTTATTTTGAATAGGATATGGATCCTTCTTCTCAGAGAGCCGTTGAGGAGGAAGTGGAGAGTCATGCTCCACTGCGGCGGTGAGGCTGAGGGCATGAGAGAATGCACTCCGCCCGGCTCAGCGAGCCTGCTCAGCCTCCACAGGCCATGTTCCAACAAATGGCCGACTTCTTTAGACAAATGGCCGGAGTAATGCCAGCACCACCACCACCACCACCAGCTCCACAGCAGAAATCACACTTGGAGAGGTTAAGGAAGTTTGGAGCTGTGGACTTCTATGGCAAGAGAGAAGATGACTCTGTTGTAGCCGAGAATTGGTTGAACAGAACAGGCAGAGTACTAAAACAACTTCACTGCACTCCAGAGCAAAACCTGGAAGCTGCCATCTCTTTACTGCAAGACGATGCCTACGGATGGTGGGACACTGTCGATGAAGTGCAGACGAAGAGCGTAACTTGGGACTTCTTTCTTTCAGAATTTAAGAAGAAATATGTGGGTACTGTATACCTGGAAGAGAGAAGAAGAGAATTTATTAATCTGAGGCAGAGGCAGTTGTCAGTGGCCGAGTATGAGAAGGAGTTTGTTCGGTTAAGCCGCTATGGAAGGGAAATAGTCCCAAATGAAGCTGAAAGATGCAAGGGATTTGAAGAGGGACTAAACGATAATATCAAGATCCAGCTCACTGCCTTGGGAATCACAGAATTTACCAAGTTAGTGGAAGCTGCAATAAAGGTGGAAAAAGTAAGAATTAGTGAGTGGACTAGAAGAGAGAGCGAGAAGAGGGGCCGGGTCGGTCTAGTTCGGCTCTGCATCGGGGAAGAAGTTCAAGGGTCCTCTGCACAAAGTTCAGCTCACCACGGGGCCGAGTCGATCTCGGGGCCCAGCCACAGTTCACCCCTAGGAGAGGTCGGTCCACACCATCGGTGGCGCTCTCGAGGATGGGGTTCAGGACCAGCCCGGCATCTCTGCATGTCCACACGCCGAGAAATGGCATAAGGGGAGTGTTGGAGAGTGGCGGTGCACTGCTTGAGATGTGGGTCGGAGAACATCAGCGAGGAACCGCCCACGTAGAACTACTACGGCTACTCCGACACAAGCGCAGACACCTTTGCACCACAAAGAGGTAGAAGGTCCGTAAATCTGGCGTGGGACCATCTCGAGGCCCTGATCGAGCCAGCAGAGAGGCGGATAACGGACCACTGCGAGAAATTATGCCTTGAGAGCTCGGGAGGAGCAAGATGCCGGGCGTCATCGAGTGCGTTCTCCTCTACACTACTCCTGTGCATGCATTGGTGGATCCAGGATCCACTCACTCATACATTTGCATCAATCTACCCGTAGAAAGGGGCATCTTGGTAGGGAAAGTGACCAAGACATTACGGTCACTAATCCATTAGGCCACGATGTAGTGGTGAACAAAGTATACAAAGGTTGCCCGTTGAGGATTCAGGTATGAATTCTTGGCGGACTTGATTGAGTTGCCCTTCCATGAGTTTGGCGTGATTTTGGGAATGGTGGTTGTCACGTCATCGGCAATAGTTGATTGCAAATTGAAGAGAATTTCTCTAAAAACTTGAGAGGGTAATGAGATCACGGTTGTGGGGAAAGGATGATTTCTTGTCCAATGTCATCTCAAATACGATTGCAAGAAGAATGATGAGAAAAGGCTGTGAAGCCTACCTAGCACATGTGGTGGATACTAGGCAGGCTAAGCCAAACCTGAGTAATATACCCACAGTGAGAGACTTCCCAGGTATTTCGGAAGAGTTGCACAGTTTGCCACGAGAAAGGAAGTCGAGTTTGCTATTGAGACAACTGCCGATCTGACACCCATTTCCATTGCTCCTTATAGGATGGCACCCAGATTGAGGAGTTGAAAACTTCGGTTGCAAGAGTTGCTTGATAAGGGGTTCATACGCCGATGTGTCACCATGGGGAGCTCGGTCTTTGTTTGTGAAAAAGAAGGATGGGACTTTGAGGCTTTGTATTGATTCTGGCGGTTGAATAAAGTGACTGTGAAGAACAAATATCCGTTGCCCGTGATTGATGATCTGTTTGATCAGTTGAAGGGAAGCAGGAGTATTTTCTAAGATTGATCTCGGATCGGTATCATCGGTGAGGTGAAAGATGTAGATGTGCCCAAGACTGCATTCAGGACCCGGTATGGGCATTATGAGTTCCTAGTGATGCCCTTTGGCCTAACAAATGCACCAGCGGCATTTATGGACCTTATGAACCGTATCTTCCACCCACACATAGATCGGTTCGTAGTGGTCTTTATTGATGATATTTTGGTGTATTCCAAGACCAGGGAAGAACATGATGAGCATTTGAGGATTGTTACGCAAACCACGAGAGAAAAGAAGGCTGTATGCTAAGTTGTCCAAGTGTGACTTTTGGTGAATGAGATTGCATTCCTTGGACATATAGTGTCGGTGATGGGATTAGGTGGATCCCAAGAAAATAGAAGCGATGATGGAATGGAAGCCTCCCGGAAATACAAGCGAGGTCGAGAAGTTTCTTGGGTCTAGCGTGGTATTACAGGATATTTGTTTAGTGATTTTCCCTAATATGTGCTCCAATGACCAAGTTGTTACACAAGAATGTCGATTTGGAATGACAAATGTCGGACCAGATTTTGAGAGGTTGAAGGCTATGTTGACAGAGGCACGGTGTGCACACGGGTGTCGGAAAGGACTTTGTGGTCTATAGTGATGCCTCACATAATGGGTTAGGGTGTGTATTGATGCAAGAGGGGAAGGTGGTCGCCTATGCCTCCAGCGATTGAGGCCACCTGAGCAGAACTACCCTACCCATGATCTAGAGCTTGCAGCAATTATCTTATGCTTGAAGATATGGAGGCATTACTTGTATGGTGAAAAGTGCTACATTTACACAGACCACAAGAGTCTAAAATACTTGCCAACTCAGAAGGAGCTCAACCTTAGACAGAGGCGATGGATTGAGTTCCTGAAGGACTATGATTGTGTGATTGACTATCATCCTGGGAAGGCAAATGTAGTTGCCGATGCTTTGAGCAGAAAGTCCATCACAGCTTTGAGATCATTGAATGCCCGTCTATCTTTGATTCGAGATGGAGCTATTTTGGCTGAGTTGCAAGTGAGGCCAAACCTGCTACAGCAGATTTTAGATGGGCAAAAGACAGATGAAAAGCTAATGGCCATTATGAGCAAAATTCCAGAAGGAAAAGCAACTGACTATGGGGTGAAAGCTGATGGGTGTCTGAACTACAAAGAAAGATTGTGTGTACCAGATGATGGGGAATTGAAAGCCAATATTCTAAAAGAGGCACACACTAGTGTATATGCTATGCACCCAGGAAGTACAAAGATGTATCATGATCTGAAGCTCCAATATTGGTGGCCTGGTATGAAGAAGGACATAGCTGACTACGTGACTAAATGCTTGACATGTCAGCAAGTCAAGGCAGAACATCAAGTTCCATCGGGTTTGCTACAGCCTATACGCATACCTGAATGGAAATGGGATCGGGTCACCATGGATTTTGTAAGTGGTCTACCTCTCACCCGGAAGAAACATGATGCAGCATGGGTGATAGTTGATAGATTGACAAAGTCAGCACACTTTCTGCCAGTTAGGACTGACTACTCACTAGAGAGGTTAGCAGAATTGTATATCAGTGAGATAGTTAGACTGCATGGAATTCCACTTTCCATCATATCTGATCGAGACCCAAGGTTTACATCGAGATTCTGGAAGAAGTTGCATGAATCCTTGGGTACACAACTCCATTTCGCCTGACTTTCCATCCTCAGACGGATGGGCAATGCGAAAGAGTAATCCAGGTAAACAATTGAAACCAATGAAATTGATACAAATATTGAATTGAAATGATAACAATAACGTGAAATATTTGTCAGGTCCTTGAGGATATGCTGAGGAGTTGTGTCATTGAGTTTGAGGGAAGTTGGGATAGATACCTCCCACTGGGAGTATTTGCATTCAGCAATAGCTACCTAACTAGTATCCAAATGGCCCCATATGAAGCCTTTGTATGGGAGAAAATGTAGAACTCGGTGTCTTTGGTAGGAATGGCGAAGATAAACTGGTAGGGCCAGACCTGGTGAAACAGGCTGAGGAGAAGGTAAAATCAATCAAAGCCAATCTCAAGGTTGCCTCGGACAGACAGAAATCTTATGCCGACCTGAAGAGAAAAGAAATAGAATATGTGGTTGGCGACAAAGTGTTCCTCAAGGTGTCACCATGGAAGAAAGTGTTGAGGTTTGGAAGAAAAGGTAAGAAGATCCATAGGTTCATAGGCCCATATGAACTCATTGAACGTGAGGGTCCAGTGGCCTATCGGCTAGCATTACCACCAGAGCTGGACAAGATCCACAATGTGTTCCAAGTGTCTATGCTCAGAAGATACCGCTCAGATCCTTCACATGTCATCTCAAGAGACGACATTGAAATACGGCCGGATTTGACATACGAAGAAGAACCTCTACGGATCTTGGCTCGGGAAGTGAAAGAGTTGAGAAACAAGCAAATTCCATTGGTGAAAGTGCTTTGGAGGCACCACAACACCGAGGAGGCAACTTGGGAAAGTGAAGAGATGATGAGGCAACAGTTCCCTCAACTGTTTGCATCAGGTAAATTTCGAGGACGAAATTTAAATTAGAGGAAGAGTTGTAACACCCTCCCGATAACCACTCGTACATCCTCTTTATTCGGTGGCGGTGTCGGTCCGGACAGCTAGAATGTCCGAAAAAATATTTAAACTAAAGTCAGGAACCATAATTAACTAAAATATTAATAAGAAAAATTTAGTAAAAATTTTAGAAATAAAATACAACCAAGCAAAGCAGGCGATTGCCCAAGCGATGGGTAGCAGGAGGAAGTTGCGGTTCTCGCAACGAGGAGCCCTAGACCCGGGGGAAAAATTATAAAATAATTTTTGGGACTCCAGAAAAGGGTAATTGAGGTTCCCATGGCATTAGAATGCCAAGAAAATACATAGAAAAATTTTTCAATCGGTACAGACGATTTTGACCCGTTAAGCCAAACGGAGGCATTTTGGTCATTTCGCCTTCGAGGTGATTTTTGGCCGACTTGCCCAGTTGAGTAAATAATTAATATGACATAAAATATGAAGAAATATTACTAGAAATGAAATTTGAAATGAGTAGTGAAAGAAAAGAAAAGAAAATGCAAAATAATGCAAAAATGACATCATTTAAAATTTTCCAACCAATCAAATTTAAGCAAGTCCATAAAAAGGAAATAAAAATGGGTAATGAGGCAGAATTTTAGAAACCCAAAACCAGCTCCCTCTCCTCTTCTTCACGCCACTCACTCACCCTTACCCATTCCACCATTAACAACCTTTCATCCTTCATCTTTATTAGTTTTCTTCCACTAAAAACCCTAACTACCAACACAAAAATTCATTCTATCATCTTGGTGATTATTGTGGGAGCAAAAAGAAAAGGAAACCAAGACTTTGAGGAAGGGAAAAATCTGCCCTAAGTGAGGTTAGTGCTACAATCTCATTTTCCTTCTTTTAAATTCTAGTTAGAACATTTTTGAGCTAAGAAATCTTAAGGAATTGAAGTAAATTACATGTGTTAAGGGTACCTTCAATTTTCAGCAGCCCTATGGAAGATTGAGTTTGATTGTTTAATAAACTTAGAGTGACTGGAAATGAGGGTTAAGGTATTAAAATGCATGGATATTGAACTAAGTATGTAATTAAGGTTTATGAGTAAATTGATTTGGATATTAGGGTTTGGAAAGGTGAAAGTGTGACTTGGCTTAGGAAATTGTTAGAGGACATTTTAATGGTCAATTAATGACCATTTTAGGTAATTTGACTAACAAATGGACTGAAAAATGAGGTTGCAAATTGAGTTTGCAAGCTGCCCTAGGACAGCAGCAGAGGGACTGAAAATTCAGTCCCTTTGCACTGCCATAACTTGGGCAGTGGTAGTCCAATTGAAGTTTGGCCAATTGGACATGAAACTAGGCTTATAATGGCACATTTTTGCTGAAGAAACCATGCCCAAAAGACCAAAGCAAGAGGACCAAAACTCAGCCCCAATCCGGATACCCTGCACTGAATTCTGCAGAATTGACCAAATGAACAGTAACTGTTCATTTGGCCATAACTCACTGTAGATTTGGTCAATTGGCCTGAAATTTTTACAGAAACAAGTTAAGACATAGACAAACAACTTTCATGAAGTAACCTACCCCAAATTATGGCCATAACCCATTCAACCAAGTGACTCAAGTTACTGTTCATGCACTGTAGATATGGTAAATTTCTGCAGAATGCATATCCGGACAGCTTGGGTTTTTTGAGCCATATCTGGAGCTAAAAAACTCCAAATGGAGTGATTCAAAAAAGGAAATTCAACTAGACAAAATAAGGAACAACTTTCATGTTTTACATTTCTTCAAATTCCAACAGTAACAGTGTCCAATGGAACAGTGAAGTTGACTCACCAAAACTGAAAAATCTGTTTGTGTTGAGTTACACTTTGGAATGGCAAAAACACTTAATGCCAACAAGTTTTAAACACCAAATGTGGTATGTTGAGAGTGCCAAAGTTGATGTACACATTTTTATTCCAAAATTCAACATTTTTGTTGACCAATGATGAATAGTGACACCAAAAAAGTTGAAATTTCACAAATTGACAAATTTAAGAGTTTCAAATGCCCTAGTATACCTAACAAGATTGGTTTGGATAGTTTGGCATGCCAATAGGGTTCAGTTAGCAGTACTGCACATGGCAAAAATGCCATTCTGTGATTTCATGGCTTTTAGCCATTCTGACTCTGCATTGAGACTTGGCCTTGTGCCTGATATTATTCTGACTTGTTAGGCTGTTACATTGCCTGGGAGATGCATATATGACCGATGGTGTGATGGCCCGAGGTACTAGGTACCCAGTGCCAGTTTACCCGTTATCCAGTCCAGTCGTCTAGTGTAGGTTACTTGGGCACCCAAATGAATGAAAGTGAACAAGTTACTGAATTAATGTATACATAATCATGCTAAACAAATGAATCATACACATTCACTATATATTCGTTTCTTGCTATTTTCTTTTATTATATTATTGCACCACTAAGCATTATTGCTTAGCGCGTTGCTTGCCAGCAGCGTAGTCTTGGAGATCCCAATCGCGAGCCCAGTAGACCACAGGTAGGTGAGTCCATCCGGCAGTTCTGCTCAGTGTCCGTGTCACCTCGTCACCTGCAGTGCATTGGTAGGACACTAGATGTCATTTTGTCATTTTGTAATTAACTTTTTATTTTCTCATATGTATTTGGGATTTATGTAATGTAATTTGAGGTTCATGTAAATAATAAAGATTTATGGTCATGTATGGTATTAAATTGAGCATTTAATGGTTGTTTATATATGAGAACCCTGAGAAAGGGATGTTTTGAGAAATGAAAAGGTTGTTGAGACCTGAAATTGACAAATTATTGAGATATTGATATTGAGTTTTATTGATGATATTGGAGTTGAGAATGAATGAAATAGTATATTGGAAGTGTTTTTAACAGGTTCCGAAGAACTGTTTTCTCCATTTTTAGCCGGTACTCTGTCGGATTTTCCTTAAAATCTTCGGAACCTTAAATGAATAATACTTTTGATAAATAGTTAAAATAAATCATATTTCATAAATTAACTTCAAAAGCATGACACAAATTAAGTAAGGTATATTAGAGTGTGCCAGTACACCGTGTGGCATTACTTACTCGGGTATACTGTACACGGGTAAGGGGTGTCACAATTTAAATATTGTGATTTGGAATTATTTTTGATTCACACTTGGCATGGTAATATCACTATGTTCCTCCTCCATTTATAGGGTAAGTATGACTATATTCCTCCCTCTTTGACTTGCCAGTCTGAGGTGAGTATGGATGAGTACTCATTATCTAGCTAGCCACCTCCCTCATTGATTTCGATTAGTGGGGTGAGTATGCCTTGTCGTGGTGTGCAACACGACATGTTCGAAAAAATTTGTGTCATGACCTAAGTTGTGTTATTGATTGGCAACACCGTGTTATTAAATTGTTTGATCAAATTTGTGTTTTATAAGCTTTGAAAATTGTGACATGAAATTGTGAATTATTTGAATTGTAAATTGTCAATAAAAGTTTTATATACTGCATTTTAAATTGTTATTGTGCACCACTGAGTAAATTTTTCTCAGCAATAGCTTTTCATTGCTGTTGCAGTTAGACAGACAGATAAAGCAGCAGAGTAGGCTGCTTGTGACTTCGCATTGGGATTTTACCAGGTATATTGAGTATACCACTTCCTTGTAAATATTATTGTAATGTAAGTAAACTATGTCACACCTTATCCCTTGTAAGGCACGACATGTTCCCGTAGCATACCTAATGAATTACCGATCTCCACCTACCGATAACCCATTAGTTATGCTACAAAGGATTTTAAAACAAACCATAGCTTTTTATCTTATCAATTCTTTTTGTGAAAAACTGCATGAGAATAGTTAAAATTCTATGTAAACATTCATTGGAAATAATGATAGACTAAATATTGCAAAAATTACATTTTCACAAGTCTCAAAGTAAAATACAAAATAGTTACAAACTCAAAATGTGATAGCAATGCAATGCTTTTAAATACAAACTGCTCAATGTCCGTACATCCATACATATAGGTACAAAATACATCCAAAGGAATCACAAGGGTATAACTAACGTAAATACCTATAAACAATACTAAAATGCTGCTTTCAAGTCTCTCACTCGGCAGCCTTCTCCTTTCCCTTACCTACGACAGTATAAAGAAGCTATCGCTGAGTATATCACTCAGTGGTGCACAACTAATAACTTTAAAACTTAAGGTAAAACACAATTTGTCAAAGCATAATAAATCACATTTTTCTTAAGCATGAAAACTTCACAATAGTTCTAAGTCCATAAGAGCCATTTATTAGACTAACATTGCAAATGAGAAATCACACTTCATAAATCATAATTCACAAAGTATTAGTGTTGCCAACATCAACACACAGTTTAGGCCATGACACAAAGTTTCACGATCAGTGCCGTGTTGTACACCACGATAAAGCAATCTCAACCTCACTAACTGTTATTAATGAGGGAAGGGCTAGCTAGCTAATGAGTACTCATGTAGTCTTACCCCACTAACTGTTATTAATGGGAGACATAATCAATATCAATTATCAACCCCAAGTAGCCGTTACTACTGGGGAGTTTTGAAAGGGACTATCATGCTAACTGTGGTTTTAAAACAGTTTCCAAAAATTTCCCACTAAACAATCACATTTATAAACTAATAAACACATTTAAATTCATCATAATATCCATATAAAGGTGGCAACACCCCAATTTCTTAAATACAAGAGAAAAATCATATTTTAGTCAAAGTAAACTTGTTCAAAGCAAAATCATTCAAATAAATACATTACAAGCAATTTACAAGTTTAAAAATAAAGAAAAGGTTAGTTGTGCACAAACCTTCAAAAATTCTCCTTCCTTGCTACCTACTTCTCCTTGTCCGTTCCAACTTCTTTTTCTACTAAAAATACACAAATACAATACCTCAATACTAATCTCAATTGCCGCCAAGAACTCATTACATGAATATCTAATGCATCCCAAGTTAGCTTTGCAAATTTTAGAAAATTTTGGTTTTGGACAACTTGGTGCCCCAATCTTTGAACCCAATTTTTACCTAGTTTCGATCATAATGTGATGAGGTGTTCTTCATGGAAATTGTTTATCTAGGTCTTAACTTTATTTTCCTTTTTGAATCGCCTAATTCAGAGCTATGTAGCTCAAGTTATGACCAAAACACAGTTACTATTTATGTCACTATTCATCCTGCAGATTCAGTTCTAGCAGATTTATCGATCCAACTTCGTTCAGCAATTTGATCAAGTTAAGTCCATAATTTGGTCAAATGTTCTTCATACAAAATGTTCTACTATGTCTTAGGTTTCCATCAGTTCAAGAATCGCCTAAATTGGAGTTTTCTAGAGAGAGTTATGACCACGCAAAATTTACTATTCATATGATAAATCTGCAGATTTTCAGATTTCTGCAGATTCGGTCATTCAACTTTGCTTAGCAATTTGATTGGGTTAAGTCCATAATTTGGCCTTAAGTTCTTCATATAAAATGTTCTACTATGTTTTAAGTTTCTATTGATTGAAGAATCACCTAAATCGGAGTTTTTTAGAGAGAGTTATGGCCATATAAACTTTACTATTCATATGGTCAAATTCTGCAGGTTCCAGAATTTTGTCTCTAAGTTCAAGGCTCATTTCGCATAGCTTAAGGTCATTTTCGGGGTAGGGTATCTTTATGAAAATTCTAGCCCTATATCTTAAGTTTTGTTTCCAATTGTTTTCACACCAATAGGTGTTGTATAGCTTAAGTTATGGGCTTCCAAACACACTGAATTCAGTATGCAAAATTTTACCCTAAGTTCAAATTTTCATTTCTTCAATTACTTCTATCAACCAACCTCAATTCACATTTAATTCACCCAAAATGACTATAATTTAGCATTGACACATCAATGGTACTTCCTAGCATAAAACCCATAATTTTCAAACACCAAAGTTTTTAATTTTCCCTAATCCTACCATTTCGTTACTTCCATTCATCAACCCAATGTGAATTCAAACTAAATAAACCTCAAATGATCATAATTTAACACTACACACACCAATTTCACTCTCTAGCACCAAAACCCAATTTTCCCATGAACCCTAATCTCCCATAATTATATTTATACACATTTCATATAATTTCTTTACACTAATCATGCATACTACTTCAACTAAGTTTGATTTCATCATCATTTTCACTAAAATACATCAAACCCTAATTTTTCTCCAATTTCGCCAAAATCCTAGTTTAGGTTCCATGCATGTTTCATTTCAATTTCTCATGAAATTTCATCATAAGTTAACTTCATTCAAGGCTTATACAACTAATCTAACATGAAAAGAAACTTACCTCAAGTGATTTCTTTCCAACTTCAATTTTTCTTCCAATTTCTTTTGCTCTACTTGCTCCAATGCCTCAATCAAAGTTTTCTTTGATCTTTTCTTTTAGTGGGTTATGGGATTTATGAAGGGAATTTAAGAAAATTAAAACTTGGGAGGGGAAATCAATGAGAGGAAAAAGTGGAAGAAGAAGAGAAAAAGAGAGAGAGAGGGAGAGAGAGAGTGGGTGGTGGCACCTTATGAAAAAATGAAAATGAAGAAGACATTTGTCTTCTTATATATATATATATATATATATATATATATATATATATATATATATATATATATATATATATATATTTAACCCCAAAATTACTTTATTAAAACTATAAATTTTAATTGTGTCATAAAGATAATTAAATTTAAATTTTTATTCCCCCCCCCCTCTTTTTTTTTTTACATTTACACTTAATTTTTCCTTTTAATTAAATAATTAAATTTAATTATCAAAAGTCCATAAGTCCATTTTAATTTTGTCATAATAGAAATGAAAGTTTAAGTTTTCATTTCTTAAATTTTCCCTTACATATTTTTACCTGAATTTTTCTTCAATTTTTACCCCATAATTCAATTCATTAATTTCATTTAATTTAATTGATATTTCGGTCAAAAGTCAACTCTTGAGGTGAATTGACCAAAATGCCCCTTATCGGATCATAATCCCTCTTTTTCAATATACCCGGTGAATCCTTATATTTTTGGGTCACTTGAATTTTTATTGTGTCTATCTCAATTAATTTTCTATTTATTTTTGGTCCTTAAGGTATCTTTAAATAGTATTAGTCACGGACCAAAAATGGTACTATTCATAACTCGGAGGTTCGGGGTGTTACAATTCTCCCCTCCTTAAAAATAAATTTTGTCCTCGAAATTTACCTGGTTTCATTCTCTGAATAGCTGTGGGTGCTGCCTTTTCATGTCCTCCTCATGCTCTCATGTAGCCTCTTGGCCTGAATTATGGTTCCACAGCACTTTCACCAGAGGTATTTGCTTGTTCTTCAGCTGTTTTACCTCATATGCCAAGATCTTTATGGGCTCTTCATCATATGTCAGGTCTGGATTCACTTCGATCTCCTCTACTGGCAAAATGTGAGAGGGGTCTGATCTGTACCTCCTCAACATGGAGACATGGAAGACATTGTGAATATTTTCCAACTCTGAAGGCAATGCAAGTCTATATGCCAATGGACCCACTCTTTCCTGAACCTCATATGGCCCAATGAAGCGAGGACTTAGTTTCCCCTTTCTACCAAACCTCATGATCCTCTTTCATGGGCAAACTTTCAGGAATACCTTGTCACCCACACTGTGCCGAATATCTCTTCTCTTTAGGTTAATGTAGGACTTCTGTCTATCTGTTGCAACTTTGAGTCTATCTCTAATGAGCTTAACCTTTTCTTCCGTCTGCTGCACTAATTCTGGGCCAATCAACTTCCTCTCGCCCACTTCATCCCAACACAAGGTAGTTCTACACTTTCTGCCATTAAGTGCTTCGTATGGAGGCATCTCGATGCTTGACTGATAACTGTTGTTGTAGGCAAATTCAATTAAAGGCAAGTGTGTGTCCCAACTCCCTTCAAACTCAATCACACAAGCCCAAAGCATATCCTCCAAAATCTGAATGATCCTTTTAGATCGGCCATCTGTCTGTGGATGGAATGCTGTACTGAAGTTTAATCTAGTTCCTAAGGCTTTTTGGAGACTACCCCAGAATCTAGAAGTGAACCTTGGGTCTCTGTCCGACACAATAGACACTGGTACTCCGTGTAACCTCACCACATCATCAATGTACAGTTTGGCCAATCTTTCCAGGCTGTAATCCATCCTCACTGGCAAAAAGTGTGTAGACTTGGTCAATCTATCAACAATAACCCAAACTGCATCATGATTCTTTTGTGTATGTGGAAGTTCTGTCACGAAATCCATAGTGATTCTTTCCCATTTCCACTCAGGAATTGGTAGTGGCTGCAGCAACCCTGCAGGCACTTGGTGTTTTGCCTTTACTTGCTGACAAGTTAGGCATTTGGCAATATATTCTGCAATGTCTTTCTTCATTCCTCTCCACCAATAATGCTCTTTCACACTTCTGTAAATTTTAGTTCCACTAGGGTGTATTGCAAAAGGTGAATCATGTGCTTCCTTTAAAATGGTCTGCCTCAGTTCAACATTCTCAGGAATGCACATTCTGCCCTTTTATAACAACAAGCCCTCATCATTTACTGATAATTCTGGTTTCATGCCATCCCGAGCCTCTTCCATCAACTTCACATACTTATCATTCTTCTGTGCAACTGCTTTAATTTGTTTTGCCAGCATTGGCTTCACTTGCCAAGTAGCTACCATCTGCCCATCTTCATTAATCTTCAAATTAGCATGCAATGCCCTTAACTCATGCACCATGGATAATGGAGAAACCCTCAAACTAGCCATAGTCTTGTGACTTAAAGCATCAGCTACAATATTAGCTTTTCCAGGCTGATAGTCTATCAAACAATCATAATCTTTTATCAGCTCTAACCATCTCCTCTGCCTTAAATTTAACTCCTTTTGTGTGCCCAAGTACTTCAAACTTTTATGATCTGTGTATATATAACATCTCTCCTCATACAAGTAATGTCTCTAGATCTTCAAGGCAAAGACAATGGCTGCCAACTCCAAGTCATGCGTAGGATAATTCCTCTCATGCGGTTTAAGCTAGCGTGAAGCATAGGCAATGACATTCCTATCTTACATCAACACACAGCCCAATCCGTTGTGAGAAGCATCACTGTATATGGTATACTCCTTACCTAAAGTGGGCAAGGTTAAGACTGGAGCTTCAGTTAAACGCCACTTTAACTCATCAAAACTTTCCTGGCACCGATCAGTCCACTAAAATTTTACATCCTTCCTAAGTAGCTTGGTCAGTGGAGATGCTAGCATGGAGAATCCCTTCACAAACCTTCGGTAATACCCGGCTAAACCAAGAAAACTCTAAACTTCCGTGACATTTCTAGGTATCTTCCAATTAAGAATGGCTTCTACTTTGCTAGGATCCACCTGGATACCCTCTGCAGATACAATATGCCCTAAAAATGTAATCTCCTTTAGCCAAAACTCACATTTCGATAGTTTGGCATATAACTGCTTCTCCCTCAAAGTCTGCAATACTATCCTCAAGTGTTTATTGTGTTCCTCTGCATTCTTTGAGTACAACAAAATATCATCAATGAACACCACAACAAACTAGTCCAAATATGGCCTGAAGATAGTGTTCATCAGGCCCATAAAAGCAACTAGAGTATTAGTCAACCTGAATGGCATTACCAAGAACTCATGTGACCATACCGAGTCTTAAAGGCAGTTTTAGGAATACTTTGCTCCTGCACCCTCAACTGGTAGTAGCCTGATCTCAATTCAATTTTGGAGAACACAGTTGCATCCTTCAACTGATTAAACAAATCATCGATCCGTGGCTGATGATATTTATTCTTTATGGTCACCTTATTCAACTGTCTGTAGTCTATGCATAGGCGGAGAGTACCATCCTTCTTTTTCATAAAAAATACTGGTGCTCCCCAAGGTGACACGCTAGGGCGGATGAAACTCTTATCTAACAATTCCTGCAATTGCACCTTCAACTCTTTTAACTCAGCAGGTGCCATCCTATAAGGAGTGATGGAGATTGGCTCCACACCAGGCATAGTCTCAATTTCAAACTACACCTCTCTTTCAGGAGGCAATCCCGGTAATTCTTCCGGAAAGACATCCAAAAAACCCCATACCGTAGGAATATCTTTAAGATTTGGACTCCCCACCTGGGTGTCTATCACATGAGCTAGATAAGCTTCACATCCCTTTCTAATCATTTTTCTAGCAAGTGCAGCTAAAATGATGTTGGATGGCAATAACTGCCTCTCCCTGTGTATCACTACGTCTGCATACTCGGGAAGACCAAAAGTGATTGTCTTCAGTCTATAGTTGATCATGACGTGATGCCTGGCTAACCAATCTATGCCCAAGATGATATCATAATCTCAGAAGGGCATGTCAATTAAGTATGATAGGAATGTGTCCTTGGATCACCAAAGGACAATCCTTATACAATTTGTTCACCCTAACCTCTTGCCCTAAGGGACTCGTCACTAGCACATCATAATCCATTTTCAAGCAAGGAATGGCAATAGAACATGCAATACTGGCACTAGCATAAGAATGTGTAGAACTAGGGTCAAACAACACATATACATCTCTACTAAAGATGGAGAAAGTACCAGCCACAACATCTAATGTCTCAGCTTCATCCCATCTGGTGCATGGTGTACACCCTAACTGATGCACCACTCTGCTCTAGTTGGCTAGCTGTGCCCTGGCTACCAGAAGTGTTACCTTTACCCCTGCCTCGGCCTCTACTAGCTGTCTGTTGTCCTTTGGAAACAGAACCTTGAACAGATCCCTCAATGGTGGTAGGTGGCCCAGACCTGCGAGCACTAGTGCAATCTCTAGCAAAATGCCCACTTCCACCACAGTTGTAACAGGCTCCTATGGCCTTATAACATACTCCTCCATGATTCCTGCCACAGGTTTCGCAGGTACAAGCAGGAAAGGAACCCCTAGATGTTTGCTGTCCGGATCTAGGTGGCCTCTGCCCTAAGAATCTTCCCTTACTAGATCTTCTATTACTTGGTCCCCCAAAGCTCTTCCTCTTACCTGAACTGCTGCCAGAAGCTTGACCAGAAGTCTTCTCACTCTTGTCTTTTTCTTCTATTCCCTTTCTAACGGCCCCTTCTAACTCAATCCTTTCTAATTCCAGGGCTTGGGATATCAGCTCTGAGAAGTTCTCATGTCGGAACCCAACAACTTGCATTCGTAAGCTAGGCCTCAACCCAGCCTCAAACCATTTGCATCTGTCTCTACTAGTAGTGAGTAGGCTTCCAGCATAGTGGCTGAGGTAGGAAAAGTCTCTCTCATACTCGGCTATAGTCTTGTTCCCTTACTTCAAACTAAGAAACTCCTGTAGCTTCATATCTACATATGTGTCGGGAACATACTTCTGTCTAAATTCTCTAAGAAAGTCATCCCATGTCAACACAGGGGGCTCAACCAAACTGTGAGGAATGGTCTTCCACCACTCATATGCATCTCCAAGCAGTAGAGAGACCGAGTATTCGAACTTCAAAACATTAGTGCAGTGCAGTTTCTTAAATACCCTCTCCATCTGTTCTAACCATTGCTCAGCTTCCAATGGGTCTACTGTACCCTTGAACTCTGTTGCCCCATACTTCATTAACTTGTCATATTGTCTAGCTGGGGATGGTGGTTGCACTAGAGGTGCTTACACAGGAGCTTGGACTGGTATATTGCCAGCCATTTACTGAAATGGTGCAGCCATCTGCTGAGCGAACTGAGCAGGAAACTGCATAGGCTGGATGGGTGCAGCTGACCCACTGGCTTTCTGAGGAGCTGGGGCCCCCCCTGTACCTCAGCTGCTACTGACTGCTCTACTGTGTGATCCCTCTCTTTCATACTGAATCACAAAGAATTCTACTCCCTGGACAACCAACACAAGGAGATTTCCCTCCATTAGTCCATATTTATGATATAATGCACTATATGTATCAATTAATGACAATTGAGTAGTTGTACTTATAAAAAAATTTCAAACATGCAATTTCAAAACTTGTATAAAAATCAAAGCTCTGATATCACTAAAACACGATCTTTTGATGGCATTTAAGGGTACCTATCATAGTACTTACAGGAGTTACATATCGCCGTCCCTGCAAGCTCATGGGCGAAGAGCCACGCTTCGCCACAGTTCACGCGTGAGAGTTCCCAAGAATCGTAGGCGTTAAGTATCGCCATCCCTACTTTGCTCTGATACCACTAAAACATGTCACACCTTATCTCTTGTAAGGCACGACATGTTCCCGTAGCATACCTAATGAATTACCGAACTCCACCTACCGATAACCCATTAATTATGCTACAAAGGATTTTAAAACAAACCATAGCTTTTTATCTTATCAATTCTTTTGCGGAAAACTGCATGAGAATAATTAAAATTCCATGTAAACATTCATTGGAAATAATGATAGACTAAATATTACAAAAAATACATTTTCATAAGTCTCAAAGTAAATTACAAATAGTTACAAACTCAAAATGTGATAGCAATGCAATGCTTTTAAATACAAACTTCTCAATGTCCATTCATCTATACATATAGGTACAAAATACATCCAAAGGAATCACAAGGGTATATCTAACGTAAATACCCACAAATAATACTAAAATGCTGCTTTCAAGTCTCTCACTCGGTAGCTTTCTCCTTTCCCTTACCTGCGATAACATAAAGAAGCTATTGCTGAATATATCACTCAGTGGTGCACAACTAATAACTTTAAAACTTAAGGTAAAACACAATTTGTCAAAGCATAATAAATCACATTTTTCTTAAGCATGAAAACTTCACAATAGTTCTAAGTCCATAAGAGCCATTTATTGGAATAACATTGCAAATGAGAAATCACACTTCATAAATCACAACTCATAAAGCATTAGTGTTGCCAACATCAACACACAGTTTAGGCCATGACACAAAATTTCACGATCAGTGCCGTGTTGTACACCACGACAAAGCAATCTCAACCTCACTAACCGTTATTAATGAGGGAAGGGCTAGCTAGCTAATGAGTACTCATATAGTCTTACCCCACTAACCGTTATTAATGGGAGACATAATCAATATCAATTATCAACCCCAAGTAGCCGTTACTACTGGGGAGTTCCAAAAGGGACTATCATGCTAACTGTGGTTTCAAAACAGTTTCCAAAAATTTCCCACTCAACAATCACATTTATAAACCAATAAACACATTGAAATTCATCATAATATTCATATAAAGGTGGCAACACCCAAATTTCTTAAATACAAGAGAAAAATCATATTTCGGTCAAAGTAAACTTGTTCAAAGCAAACTCATTCAAATAAACACATTCCAAGCAATTTACAAGTTTAAAAACGAAGAAAAGGTTAGTTGTGCACAAACCTTCAAAAATTCTCCTTCCTTGTTACCTACTTCTCCTTGTCCATTCCAACTTCTTTTTCTACTAAAAATACACAAATAGAATACCTCAATACTAATCTCAATTGCTACTAAGAACTCATTACATGAATGTCTAATGCATCCCAAGTTAGCTTTGCAAATTTTAGAAAATTTTGGTTTTGGATAACTTGGTGCCCCAATCTTTGAACCCAATTTTTACCTAGTTTCGATCATAATTTGGTGAGGTATTCTTCATAAAAATTATTTATCTAGGTCTTAACTTTATTTTCCTTTTTGAATCGCCTAATTTGGAACTGTGTAGCTCAAGTTATGACCAAAACACAGTTACTGTTTATGTCACTATTCATCCTGTAGATTATGTTTTGGCAGATTTATCAATCCAAATTCGTTCAGCAATTTGATCAAGTTAAGTCCATAATTTGGCCAAATGTTCTTCATACGAAATGTTCTACTAGGTCTTAGGTTTTCATTGGTTCAAGAATTGCCTAAATCAAAGTTTTCTAGAGAGAGTTATGGCCATGCAAAATTTACTGTTCATATGGTAAATCTGCAGATTTCCAGATTTCTGCAGATTCGGTGATTCAACTTTGCTTAGCAATTTGATTGGGTTAAGTCCATAATTTGGCCTCAAGTTTTTCATATGAAATGTTCTACTATGTTTTATGTTTCTATCGGTTGAAGAATCACCTAAATCGGAGTTTTCTGGAGAGAGTTATGGCCATACAAAATTTACTGTTCATATGGTCAAATTCTGCAGTTCCAAAATTTTGTCTCTAAGTTCAAGGCTCATTTCTGATAGCTTAAGGTCATTTTCGGGGTAGGGTATCTTCACGAAAATTCTAGCCCTATGTCTTAAGTTTCATTTTCAATTGGTTTCACACCAATTGGAGTTGTGTAACTTAAGTTATGGGCTTCCAAACACACTGAATTCAGTATGCAAAATTCTGCCCTAAGTTCAATTTTTCATTTTTTCAATTACTTCCATTAACCAACCTCAATTCACATTTAATTCATCCAAAATGACTATAATTTAGCATTGACACATCAATGGCACTTCCTAGCATAAAACCCATAATTTTCAAACACCAAAGTTTGCAATTTTTCCTAATCCTACCATTTCGTTACTTCCATTCATCAAACCAATGTCAATTCAAACTAAATAAACCTCAAATGATCATAATTTAACACTACACACACCAATTTCACTCTCTAGCACCAAAACCCAAAATTTCCATGAATCCTAATCTCCCATAATTAAATTTATACACATTTCATGCAATTTCTTTACTCTAATCATGCATACTACTTCAACTAAGTTTGATTTCATCATCATTTTTACTAAAATACATCAAACCCTAATTTTTTTTCCAATTTGGCCAAAACCCTAGTTTAGGTTCCATACATGTTTCCTTTCAATTTCTCATAAAATTTCATCATAAGTTAACTTCATTCAAGGCTTATACAACTAATCTAACATGAAAAAGAAACTTACCTTAAGTGATTTCTTTCTAACTTTAATTTTTCTTCTAATTTCTTTTGCTCTACTTGCTCCAATACCTCAATCAAAGTTTTCTTTGATCTTTTCTTTTAGTGGGTTATGGGATTTATGAAGGGAATTTAAGGGAATTAAAACTTAGGAGGGGAAATCAATGAGGGGAAAAAGTGGAAGAAGAAGAGAAAAAGAGAGAGAAAGGGAGAGAGAGGAGTGGGTGGTGGCACCTTATGAAAAAATAAAAATGAAGAAGACATTTATATATATATATATATATATATATATATATATATATATATATATATAACCCCAAAATTAGTTTATTAAAACTATAAATTTTAATTGTGTCATAAGGATAATTAAACTTAAATTTTTATTCCCCCTTTGTTTTTTTACATTTACACTTAATTTTTCCTTTTAATTAAATAATTAAATTTAATTATCAAAAGCCCATAAGTCCTTCATTTTAATTTTGTCATAATAGAAATGAAAGTTTAAGTTTTCATTTCTTAAAATTTCTCTTACATATTTTTACTTGAATTTTTCTTCAATTTTTACCCCATAATTCAATTCATTAATTTCATTTAATTTAATTGATATTTCGGTCAAAAGTCAACTCTTAAGGTGAATTGACCAAAATACCCCTTATCGGGTCATAATCCCTCTTTCTCAATATACCCGGTGAATCCTTATATCTTTGGGTCACTTGAATATTTATTGTGTCTATCTCAATTAATTTTCTATTTATTTTTGGTCCTCAAGGTGTCTTTAAATAGTACTAGTCACGGACCAAAAATGATACTTTTCATAACTCAGAGGTTCGAGGTGTTACAATTCTCCCCTCCTTAAAAAAAAATTTCATCCTCGAAATTTACCTGGTTTCATTCTCTGAATAGCTGTGGGTGCTGCCTTCTCATGTCCTCCTCAAGCTCCCATGTAGCCTCCTGGCCTGAATGATGGTTCCATAGCACTTTCACTAGAGGTATTTGCTTGTTCCTTAGCTGTTTTACCTCATATGCCAAGATCTTTATGGGCTCTTCATCATATGTTAGGTCTGGATTCACTTCGATCTCCTCTACTAGCAAAATGTGAGAGGGGTCTGATCTGTACCTCCTCAACATGGAGACATGGAAGACATTGTGAATCTTTTCCAACTCTAGAGGCAATGCAAGTCTATATGCATATAGACCCACTCTTTCCAGAACCTCATACCATCCAATGAAGCGAGGACTTAGTTTCCCCTTTCTACCAAACCTCATGATCCTCTTTCATGGGGAAACTTTTAGGAACACCTTGTCACCCACACTGTACTGAATATCTCTTCTCTTTAGGTTAATGTAGGACTTCTGTCTGCTACACTAATTCTGGGCCAATCAATTTCCTCTCACCCACTTCATCCCAACACAAGGGAGTTCTACACTTTCTGCCATAAAGTGCTTTGTATGGAGGCATCTCGATGCTTGACTGATAACTGTTGTTGTAGGCAAATTCAATTAAAGGCAAGTGTGTGTCCCAACTCCCTTCAAACTCAATCACACAAGCTTGAAGCTTATCCTCTAAAATTTGAATGATCCTTTTAGATTGGCCATCTGTCTGTGGATGGAATGCTGTACTGAAGTTCAATCTAGTTCCTAGGGCTTTTTGGAGACTACCCCAGAATCTAAAAGTGAACCTTGGGTCTCTGTCCAACACAATAGACACTGGCACTCCGTGTAACCTCACCACATCATCAATGTATAGTTTGACCAATCTTTCCATTGAAGGAGCGGAAGCGTGAAAAACACAAGATTATACCATTGAACTCAAAAATTTTCACCTAGGGTCACATGCACCATGCAAGATTTATTTTTATCTATTTGATTTCAATGATAAACAATATATTAAAACTCTTTTAATATGTTTTTGGATCTGTATTTGCCATTTAAGATTTTAAAATTAATCAGATTAATTTTAGAACCCTAGATTAAATCAAGAACGATTACACTAACCTCTTGATGTGCTGCAGAGTGTCTGCGCCTTTGAGATTCGTCTTCAGGACACGGATGTTGTCCTCTAGCTTGTCCACACCAAGAACACCTATGGCAGCCCTTGAACAGCCTCTAAAGCCTTTTCTATTAATTAGAAATTCAAGTTCTGCCTTTTAAGAGATTAGAGATGTAAACAGGACACTAGAAACAATTTCTAGCGTTCTTAATTCAAGAGATTGATGGCTAATCTCTTTGAATTGATGAGAGATGAAGAGAAATAGCTGGAGAGGCTCAAAGTGGCGTGACAATTGAGAGGAGAGGCTGCTGGTTATGTTTTCTTTTCATAAACACACTTAAATAGCTAGGTTAACACATTAAACCCTAGCCACATGTCACCTTTTGATTAGCTCTAGGTTTAAGTGACCCAATCACATTGTGCCAAGTGTCAAACCTATATTTAATCTTGATTTTAATCATCTTACATGATTAAAAAACATTTGGCAAGCTTATGTGTTATGCCATGTGTCACCATCTCATAGTGCCACGTGTCACACTGCAAAATGACCAAAATGCCCCTGTGTCTTAATTTTGAGTTCTCAACCCAAAATAATTATTTTCTTCTTCTAATTAATTTATATCAAATATAAATTAATTAATTAATCTCTATTAATTAATTTCTCATCAATTAAATTCATATTTAAACACTTTAAATATAAATTTAACTTATATTATACATCCAATAATCTAGATTTGGTTTCAAGTTATGCTAGGGACTTTGCAATTTAATTGCAAACCAAACCTATTTAATTAATCAATTAAACTCTTTAATTAATTAATTAAATCATATTTAAATAGGTGATAAATTGTGTATGTGTGTGACTTACTAGGCTCATCACTAATTGGCAATGAGACATGATATCAACTCTTAATATCATCAGAACTCTTTCTTACCATAAATGATTTCTCTAAATCATTTTATGAACCTCATAGACCATGGTTAACACCTAGCATAGCATGCCATGGCCACCCAATTAGTAATAAGGTTTACCTTAAATGAACCTATAATCATATGTTACCATGCACTAGAATCTCTCTGTTACAAAATCCCAACTCAAGCTGGAGTCATGGTTTATGTCAAACTCCATTTGCTATGAATATTATGTTCTCTTTTAATTCCAGTTCTTGATTAAAAGATTTTCTCATCAGAAACTCTTTTCTGAATAAATCTATCTGTCCTGGCCAGGAACTTGAAACATCAAGAACAATTAAATGAACATAGGATTTTAAATCTATTTACTTAGAGGAACAGATTCCATCTTGATCAACACCTACCTCCATATATAACTAGTAGGAGCCAACACATGCCCATATACCCATACACAGTACAAGTATGAAAGCAGTATCAAACTCAAACTACCTATATACAAGATAACTGTGCTATCTCAGGTCTAAAGATTATATGCACTGATATGATTTATGACAAAACATTGACAAGAGTAAACTCCATGTGCTTGTCATAAGTGTCACTGGTTCGGCCTACTTATCATTTATAAGTGCCTATCAAGTTTGTTATATGGCATGAGACTCACCATTCCATCTTATTTATATCTCATATAAATAACTTGGGAACAAACATGAATACAATCTTTCTGGATAAGTCATGTCCTTATTATGAAGTATCCTCGATTGTGAACCTATTTATGATACTTTGTGCTAGAAATATTGTCACTCATATTCTTAACAACTTAAGAATAATATTTCTAACAAAATATCAATGGACCATTTCTATTACACATAAATATATTATGTAAACGGAAAAGTGGAAATGCCTTTTATTATTAAAATTATGTACAAGATACATACTAAATGATATGCTCTAGGGCATATTACTAACAATCTTCCACTAGCACTAGAGCCATTCATTACAATATCTTAGACCTATCTTCTCAAGATGTCGGTCTGACTGAGTCTGTGACATAGGCTTAGTGAATGGATCAGCTGGATTTTCGGCTGATGCTATTTTCTGCATGGCTACATCGCCTCGCCCAACTATTTCTCTGATAATGTGGTAGCGCCTTTCTATGTGTTTGGATTTCTGGTGAGACCTTGGTTTCTTAGCCTGTATGACTGCTCCATTATTGTCACAGTGTAATGGAACTGCTGACTCTATGGAAGGAACTACTGTAAGTTCTGTCACGAACTTCTTTATCCAAAGCGACTTCTTTTGCGACATCGATGCGACAATATACTCGACCTCGATGAGTGGAATCTGCAGTCGTGCTTTGTTTGGAACTCTTCCAACTGACTACACCTCCATTACAAATGAACACATATCCAGAGGTAGACTTTCTATCATCGATATCTGATTGGAAATCAGAATCAGTATAACCATCCAATTGCAAGTCTCCACCTCCATAAATCAAGAATAAATCCTTAGTTCTTCTCAAGTACTTAAGGATATTCTTGTGACTATCGATGTACCAAACTGGATTGGATTGATACTGCTAGTCAAACTAACAAAGCATATGCAATATCAGGCCTAGTACACAACATTGCATACATTAAACTTCCAATAGCCAAGCATATGGAATCTGGCCATCTTATCTCTTTCTTCAGGTGTCTTTGGAGACATCTCTTTAGAAAGGTGGATACCATGTCTCACTGGTAACAATCCTCTCTTGGAATCAAGCATGTTAAACCTCTTTAACACCTTTTCCAAGTATAGACTTTGGGATAAACCAATTATTCTTTTCGCTCTATCTCTATAGATGCGAATCCCAAGAATATAGGTTGCCTCTCCTAAGTCTTTCATGGAGAATGTATTTGACAACCATACCTTTATAGTCGTCAACATACTGTATCATTACCCATCAACGTATGTCATCCACATATAAGACAAGGAAAGTGATAGCACTGTCACTAACCTTCTTATATACACATGGCTCATCCTCATTTTTGATAAAACCAAAAGATTTAATGGCTTCATCAAAACGGATGTTCCAACTCCTCGAAGCTTGTTTCAACCCATAAATGGATCGCTTTAGCTTGCATACATTGGAACCATCTTGGGATTCAAATCCCCTAGGTTGTTCCATGAAAATGTTTTCTTCAATGTATCCATTGAGAAAAACTGTTTTGACATCCATCTGCCAAATCTCATAATCATAGTATGCAGCTATTGCTAATAGAATCCTAATTGATTTAAGCATGGCAACAGGCAAGAAAGTCTCCTCATAGTCTATTCCTTGCCTTTGGCGAAACCCTTCGCTACTAGCCTTGCCTTATAGGTCACTACCTTTCCATCAAAACCAATTTTCTTCTTGAAAACTCATTTGTTCCCTATAGGTACAATACCTTTAGGTGGGTCAACAAGATCCCAAACTTGATTCTTATACATGGAATCAATCTCAAATTTCATAGCATCAATCCATTTTGAAGAGTCTATATCTGATATAGCTTCTTCATAGGTAAGTGGATCATCTCCATGATCTACTTCTTCATGAGTAGACAACTCTTATTCTTCTTTATGAAGGAAATCATATCTCACCGGTGGGTGAGATACACAGTTGTTCTACGAGGAACAGTGTAGATGTTTCATCAATGGGTATAGGTTGACTAGATGGATCTATATCCATCCTGATGCATTAGTTGGTCGAATTCTCCAATTCTAACTATATTTGCCTTCCTTTTCCTCCTTCTTGAACAAACTGATGTTCAAGAAATGTGGCATCTCTACTAATCACAAACTTTTGTGAAGTAGGCAAATAAAAATAATATCCAAAACTATCTTTTGGATATCCAACAAATCGACCTCTTTACGATCGGTCTCCAATTTATCGGTGTTGACTTTTGATATAAGTTGGACAACCCCAAATCTTAACATGCTTAAGACTTGGTTTTCTTCCATGCCAAATCTCATAAGGTGTGGAAGAAAGCGATTTTGATGGAATCCTATTCGAATATACAAAGTGATTCTAATGCAAATCCCCAAAGGAGATTGGCATATCAGTATAGCTCATCATACTACGTACCATATCCAATAGGGTACGATTTCTCCTTTCAGATACACCATTCAGTTGTGGCGTTCCTGGAGGAGTCAGCTGAGAAACAATGCCATGCTCTCTCAAGTATTCATCAAATTCAGTACTCAAATATTCACCTCCACGATCTGATCGAAGAGCTTTAATACTTTTTCCTGTTTGATTTTCTACTTCAGATTTAAATTCTTTGAACTTTTCAAAGGATTCATGTTTGTATTTCATCAAATACAAATACCCAAACCTTGATTTATCATCAGTAAAGGTAATAAAATAATGAAAGCCCCCTCTAGCCATTTCTTTAAATGGACCACATACATCACTATGTATTAGTTCCAAAATATTTTCAGCTCTTAGCCCCTGTCCAACAAAGGGTGATCTAGTCATTTTGCCCTGAAGGCAAGATTCACAAGTTGGAGTAGGCTCAGAGCCCAATGAGGATAGAATCCCCATTTTCTCCAATTTTGCAATCCTATCTTCTGCAACATGACATAACCTTAAGTGCCAAATATATTTTGAACTTGAGTTGGTTTTCACCATGGCATTGCATTCTTTTAGATTGCTATACTCTAGCCACTGGAAACACTTTCTTACTGGCAATGGAAACACTTTCCTATTGGCAATGGAAACACTTTCCTATGCCTTCATCAGCTTTAGTCTTCCTTTTCTGTTTAGCTATTTTAGTAGAAGGACCAGGAATCTGAGGTTTCTTTTTCTTATTGCCCTTCTTCTTGTTGGACTTTCCAGCAGAAGAAGATGCAACCAAAGCTACCTCTTTTCCTTTATTGCCTGGCATATTCTTTTGGGCAATAACCAGCATGTTGAGTAATTCAGCTAAGGTGCATTCCTGTTTAGTCATATGGAAATTTGTCACAAAATTCCCAAAAGACTCAGGAAGGGACTGAAGGATCAAATCCGTTTGTAGTTGGAAATCCATGTTGAAGTCAAGATGTTCCAACTGCTCAATCAGCCGAATCATCTTGTGGACATGATCCCCAACATTCTGTCCCTCAGACATCCTCATACGGAATAGCTGTCTAGATATCTCATACCTAGCATTCCTACTGTGCTCACCATACAACTCTTGTAGGTGAAGGAGGATTTCACTCGCACTCTGCATGTTCTCATGTTGCTTCTGTAACTCATTACTCATGGAAGCAAGCATGTAACACTTAGCTCTCATATCATGCTCCTTCCACTTGTCCAAAGTTTCATGTTCCTCTTGTGTGGCCTCTGGAGGTAAGGGACCAGAACATTTGAATCTAGAACATATCCTATATGTTCAAGGTTGAGACAAGTTTCAAATTACTTAGCCAATTAGACATATTAGGTCCTGTCAACAAGTTGTGATCAAGTATGCTTGCGAGGATATTGGATGGTGGAGGTTGTTTAGTGCTCATTTTTATCGAAAATTAAGCGCAGAAAATAACAGATTAATTAGTAAATGTATCATGTATTTAACCAAAATGATTATGGTCTTTTAATCAAATTGGTCCTCCCACTAACTTAGCGAATCCTACACTTCCAAAGTAGAAAACGGAAATCCTAGTTGGATGGATTTCTAGTGGGTGATTGAATTCTTATAATTCTATTGATCATCCTCAGGTACATCCATTATTGGAATTACAATAAACTATAAGTGAGCAACTCCTTGCCCATAACATCTCATGTGAGGTTCAATCCTTTACCTAGCCCCTAATGCTCAAAATCTCAGGTACATCCATTATTGACTTATCTTGCATTAGTTAAGTTGATCCCATTGAGCCAGTAATTATGCAAATAATTTTAATGTCCTCAGGTACATCCAATATTGGCCACCAAACCATTTACATATTTACAACATCTCATGCTTAACAATTATTCTTAAGAAAATCTCTTAAATTAATTGCATCTCATGCAACTATTTAAAATTTCTTAAAATAATTGCCCCAATGGAGGGCTTATGTTATA